>NW_003546266.1:315846-330748 GCF_000090795.2 Amphimedon queenslandica | reverse complement strand
TTGAGAAAAGAAAGTACTTACTGTGGCCATAATTAATGATATAATCATCAAATGAATATAAAGTATGTAACCTAGAATCATAACCTATACCAAAATACATAAGATATCTCACAATAATCTCCATCTTACTACATATTCCATTGCTAAGACTATATACAGTAATATAAAACCTATACATATGTAAACTGGCACCTCCTACCACGTGATACAACTACTAATCAAGGAGCTGCAACAAAACATTAAGTTACGTTTAATAAATAAATTAATTTAGTTACAACAATCTAAAAACAGAATTGCCTTTCATTATATTTCACATTCCAATAATAAGCAAAGGTATTGCTGAATCAGCAAATCATTCCAGCTGTAATTACCTGTAAAGCATAGTAATAGAAACATCAAAAGCAAGCAATGTAAACTCACTGGCTAATAATAACAATAGCACTTACCAATCACATCAAACCTCACCCTCTAAAACCACATTGTAGTCGCAAGTACCTGTAAAAAGTATGAATGTGACATACTAACTAATAATGATAATGGTAGCATCTACAATATTTCTGATTGGATCATACATGTATGTGCATGCATGCATTTTAGACATAATATTGCTTACTGATGCCATCCTCAGTTAAGATACTTTCATGACCTGCTTAATATAAAATATCATTGTGGGCATAAAGTATTTCCAATGTGCAAACAATATTTTTTTGTTAATGGGAACATGCACATGTTACAACAATCATCAATAAAAGATGTGCAACAGCAGCTGTCAAGCATTTATTATGCGCACAACTTTGATGGCAGCATCATTCAAATGCGCAACATCAGCCGGCAAGCATTAACTTAATAATGCGCACAGCATTGATGGCAGTATTATGCGCAACATCAGCTGGCAAGCATTTACATATATGTAATGCGCACAGCATTGATGGCAGCATTAACATGCATGATGATTATTATTATATGTACAGAATTACTGCTTGAATAATACTAAATGTAAAATAACAAATTTTAATGTTACTTAAAAAATTTTCTTGTCAGGACTTCACAATTTTTTAGCAGAGCCCTGATCCATAAGCACCTGTTATTTGTAATGAACATGTACTACAAGCCACAAACAAGATCCAGAGTTAATAATGACAGCTTCCTCCCTTCCTAACCCTCTGTCCTACATAAATGATAGTCACACAAATTTGAATCAATGCAAAACTCTAATGAACACTAAACCTCTTTCACACCCTCTCCCTGTCCATTATAGCAACAAGTAATCAATATTCACTGTTATACATTGATTAATCTCAAATCCTGAATGCAGTTTGATCCCTTGATACTGAGCAATACTGGGTGGATACGCACCAATGGTTTTCAGACTCACACATCATGCACATTGCACATGCAGTGAATAATAAGTCACATTAAACAACCATTGTTTTTAAGATGATGGACCTCCCATACACCATACCCACTTTCCATTAACAATCAATGCTTAAGAAATATTAATAGACTTAACTGCTTGTAATGATTAGTACCAACATGCTTCAAATACAAAGCAGGTGTATTAGTATCACAAGGAATGCCATATAAAGTTTGGGTTCCATATCTAGCCCAGCCAACAAAAGTAGGAGTTAGTGAATATGAATATATGGTTGTACCTATAATATTGCAGATAATGTAATAATCTCTGTGTCAGTGGCCCACACACAATTTCTATACATTTTGGACTTATTTATGTAATCATATATGCTTGAATATCTGGTTGCACTTAATGTACTATTAAACAATTCTTCAAAGTTTGGCATATTACTAACAATTGCTTTACGTAATTCGTAATGCTGAGAAATTGACCCAGTAATGAGATATTAAAGGGCATAAAATAAACAGTTCCCATCACCAGGGACATCAAGAGTACTTAGGAACTCTTTCATCTGACAATGGTGTTGTTGGACTACCTGGTAAGATTCTAGCAGCTGTGACAAATTTGAGATTTAAAATCTCACACCACCTTCTTTGATATTCTTCATTACCAGGGTAATAAACATAATCCCATTGTCTCCTTCTCACAAAATCTGGGTTGGGAGGCTCTTCATAAGTAAAGATGACATCATCATCTTTTTTTGGATTACTTGTCTTTAATTTAATGCTTGAGAGTTTTATAGATACAATCAGACTACTACTACAATGGTCATTTTTTACAACACACATGGTTTTATCATCTTTTGGTTTACATTTAATGTTTGAGAGTTTTATAGATACAATGAGACTACTACAACTATCATCATCTTTGACATTAAATTTGGTTTTTAGGTCTTTCAAATTAATTGAAACAATTAATTTATAATCTTTTTTTCAGCGAGGCAATACCAAAGCAGTATTGTCAGTACTACTGTCTACATCAACTTTTCTTTTTTGGGGGCAAGGCTTATTTAAAGCATTATTGTCACATATTTTACTCTTTTTGGGGTGATTAGACTTTTGTAAATCAGTACTCTTACGTTTATTGCTACTAACAGTACTGTTACTAGTACTTTCTACATGACTTTCAGACACCTTGGCATTCTTACTACAAAGTTCACCATCATCAATTATACCAGTCACTTGAATCTTTCTCTTCTTTCCATTCCTTTTCTTGATTTGAGGTAAGTCATTCCGAAAATTAGTTCTCAGTCTGTTAATTTCATTAATGCACGGATTACTAACTTTAAAAGAGAGAGGATCAAATGATAATAAATGTAATCCATTTAATGTACGTACACGAGACAATGCAACATATGCCATACCATCCCTTAAAACATCAGTCGATAAATCAATAATGGCTGCATCTAGTGAGAGGCCCTGACATTTATGTATAGTAATAGCATAAGAAAGTATAAGGGGAAACTGTTTCCTATGTATATACAAATTCTTAGATAGCATAAATCTAGATGTAACCCTTTCTATGTCACAAGGTACATCAATATGATCAAATTTGATTGACATACGTGCAGCATAAATACCCATTACTGTACCAATGGCACCATTAACTAATCCTACAGTCACATCAATATTACGTCTTAGCATTACTTTACAACCTACTGCTAAAGACAATACAGTTTCTAAACCAGCTGTTTTGCTTGGTTGATCTTTTAGTTTATCTAATTATTTTCTTGTTTTTTTGTCAAATTTTGCTGTGCTGCCACTTTCATCAACAACATCAACACATGCTAATTCTATTTTCTCAGTTTCTAGACTTTCTAACATTAATTCATTGATTTTTTGGCAGGCATCTACCTTAGAAAATAGGCAAATTGGAGGATTTGTTCCTTCGCTTTCCAATTCCTTATATTTTTCTTGTATTGAAACATTAAGTACACGACTTTTAAGCGTATCAATAGTATCATCAGTCAGACAGCCATGCCTAACAGAATCAAGCATTTTAAAGAAAGTTTCGTCTCCTTTTTGTCGCTCACTGATTGTTAGTTCATCATATTCTACTGTTTCTTTCCATATGTTAACTGCATTTGCTGCTCCAAGTCTAGTTTTTACTAGTTTGTTGCAAATTTTATTAAATACTGGCCTACCATTAACTGGTGGCAATTGTAAGAGGTCACCTACAAATAAAATATTTTTGGATCCAAACCATTCATCAGTTCCAAATATATCTTCTAAGCGCATCTGTAAGTATGCTAGATTTAGATTGGATACCATAGATACCTCGTCTACTATTATAATTTTCAAATTTTTAAGTGTCATTTTTATCCTTTTCTGAGCTTCTTTATTCAAAGCCCAATATCCAGCTGTTTTTCCCTCATGCTCTATTGGTAGCTGGAATAATTTATGTATTGTTAGTCCACCTACATTAAATGCGGCTATACCTGTTGGTGCTACTATAGCACATAATTTCACCACTTTTTGGATGCCATATGTCATCCACTAGGCATTTTATTGCCTCTATCAAAAACGATTTACCAGTTCCACCTACACCACTAATAAACATCCTTAGTGGTTTGATATTATCTAATCTAAGTAGTCTTGAACACTTATTTTCTAATAAGTCTTCACGTTCTTTTTGACTTATAAGGCGACTCTTAATTTTATCAAAAATTCTTTTTTGATCTACATTAAGCATTGTCTCTCTTTGCTCTAATGTTAAATTAGGTACATTTATATGCATGTCAGCAATATCAGCTACTGCTTCCATTATTTCACCCAATAATTGAGGCTCATCATCTTACTTGTTATCAGGAAGTTCTTCTTCAGTAAAGCCGGCTTTATTTCTTGCATCGACTATTTTCTTCCAATTGCGTTCAGCTTCTAATAATTTCTGTAGTTTGTTGAAATGATTTTCAATGCCACATATAGATGTTTCTCTGTGACACCTAAAAGCTTCTTCCATTGTTTCTCCTTCCATTACGAGTGTGCTCTCATCTCTAAAAGGCACAAATAAAAATATTAGCGAGTAATATAAATCATCTCTTTCCGCTTCTTGCATAGAATTAAATTTCCTATGGTTTGGAAGGACTTGCTTTGATCGAATTTTGTATTCTCTTTCTCCATTTTCTCCTATTTTATCAAATTTGTAATTGGCAACAAATTCATAAAGAGATACATCTTTCATGTTATTTGGTGTTGTTGGATAAAAGTCTTCAATTATGCTAGGATTAAAAATGTCTTTAGAAGATCTATCCATTTTAGTTAAATATGAATAGTTTTTGATTTTGCTGCTCCTCTTATGAAGCTAGTACACATTAACGTACTGTACGGTTACTGATTTCATGTATAAACTTTCACCGAGAAGATCACTAGCTTCATATAGTCCTACTTCTTTAGTTTGAAGTAATTTTTGTCCGATTTTCCAAAGCCTGCTGTATATGTTGTCCTAGCTGCTGACTTCATTCCATAAGTCCTGTGCATGACTCTTTTCTGCTTTAGTGACAAATCCAGTTACATACTCTGTTAAGGAAAGACTCTTCTCTGCTATGTATTGCAAGTCCATATTTGCACGCCACAATTTCAACAGTAAAGGATTGTAGTCATTGACTCGAACTTCTTTTTCATTTTGTTTGAGATAATATATTTTATTGCATGATTTCAAGCTATTTTCAACATCATTGATGCAAATACTATCTTGTACCGGTCTAGGAAAATCAAATCAGCATCTAGATACATAGGTCTTGCCGACTTTAATATTTCGTTTGCAGTATTTGCTGCACTTGTGCATTTGGTATTTTGTTACCAAAAAATTTAAATCAGTTGACGTATTACTATCTGGTATATGACAGGTAATTCTATCTTGTATGAAAGAACAGACTTCTTCTGGACGATCGATACCGACAACAGGAGCATTTTCGATCCATAGGAGGATGTGATAATGAGGCGCTCCACGCATTTGATATTCTTTTTGAACATAATATTTCTGTACTTTGCCTAGAACACCTCTCTGGAGAATGACTATGTTAAAGAAATCCTTAAATTTGTATGAAAATTGTTGCGATACTGAAACAGGGTCCTCAGTACATTATGTAGAAATACTATATGATTGTGGTGCATTATTCACTTTTCTTAAATATTGTGCTATACCAGGTGAATCGTATTCAGCACAACTTAATGTTAGGAAAAGTGTTGGTGAGCCATACTCAGCAATCATTGCTTTGACTTCACCTTTCAAACGGAACCAATATTGATTTGTGCCCCGTATTGGAGCCAACATGGTACTTAAATTGCCCTCAAATTCTTCATCTAATACATTCATTTTTTCTAATATTTCAGCAACAGTTTGACCAACGTTGCCCCTTGATGTTTTTAATAAATTATATATCCCAGTTTTTAAGGCTTTGTTAATTTTTAATCCATAATAGTGCAAACAATATGAATGATTTCTACGAAATTGGGAATCTTTGTTTAAAAGTCTAGATTTTATGTACTCACTAAATGATAAAGTCTGTGCTGGATAGCTTTGTCTGGGGTGATGCTCTCCATATTGTCCAGTTGGAAATAAAGTAGGAAAGCATAACAAATCAAGATGCTCTTGCCTATTGTTAATAGGTGCTTCTTTTACATTCATTAATTTATATTGACTGATATCAGAACCCATTACAATTTTACTATCAAGATTTCTAATTGTATATGCCAAAAGGCCTTCTAAATCTTGATCATTTGCTTTTTCAAGCATTTTAGAAGTAGTATTGCTGACTACTTGTATGACATTTTTTGAAGATGCAAAAAGTTACTATGTAACTTTTAGATACAATGGTTGTCTAACAGAGCACTCACAGGTTGATATTTTTCATCACAATGATGAATTTTAAAATCGGCCATAAGATACCTTTTGTCAATTATGGTCACATATAATGGATGGTAGCCTTGCTACTCATTTCACAGCCTACATTAATTTGTAGACAGGGAATGGTGCATGAAAGTCCGAGAGTAGAGAGACTAAGCCTGCAATTCAGTGCAGTGGCTAACACTTATTGTTGACCAATAATCAGTAAAATATATTATGGTTACTATGGCTTTGCATGAAAATATAACTAATGATTTAATTCTTTAAAAGAATAATAGCTAAATAAATAATTGTTACTACATTAAGTCTTTTAAAGAAGAGAATAGAATATTAGCATAGGCGAGTGCAGGCCTGGGCATTAAGGGACCATGCGCAGGTTAAATTTTTGACAAACAATTATATTTCTGATTTTATAATTAATATTCAAAATTCTTATTAATACAATAATGATTCATTAATGCCTTGGTAACATGGTTGTATGCAAGTTATATATACCAGGTGGTAAATGCAGTGCAATATGGCTAGCAAGAGACAGACTTCTTTATGGGCTTTTCTGAAACCTCCAAAACAAGCTAGAGTATCACACAGTCCTCTTGATGATAGCAAGTAGATCCTATTATTGATTAGTAAAATTGAGCTAAAACTCTGATAGATGACTCAGAAACGGCTACTTTGGTTGACCAGATTGATCCACCTGAGTCTTCTTCAACGGCAACTTCTGTACAGTCACAATCTCTTTCTAGTACACCACATTCTTGTATAAATACGTCTCCCTTTAAGTTTTTGCTTCTTTTTCATCTGCTCCTTTTCCTGGGAACATAGCAAAGAAGGATCAATCGCCATCTTAACCAAGGCTTAGTTCATTTCCATCAAAAATGTATGGAAGTGTGAAGTGATCTTTTCAACAATGATGCTACCATTTATTCCCTTGGCTAGATTACTCAATAGAGCGAAACTGTACTGTTTTTATGCTGCTTTTTTCTGACAGATGTCTAAGTTACCAAGGCTACTGTAAATGGAAACGTATGCTTTAGGAAAAATAGGTACACTTACAACTCACGACTCTTCTGTTCAGCACAGGAGGCCACTCTTGGAAGCAGTATCAGTCTTTGTAGCTCATGACACTTCAATTGCCATTCAATTTGAAAGAGAAAGACTGAAGACCATACAGGAGAATTGTGAATATGTGATGTACATTCTGGAGGTGATATTGTTATGGCTCAACAGGGAATTGCTCTTGGTGGTCATAGGAAGGTCAATGACTCTGAGAAATCAACCAATATTTGTAAATTTCTCAGCTTAGTCCAATTGCATTCCCGTCATATTTTACTAGCTAGAGAGACTGGAGACAGGCCCTAAGAATACTTCAATACTTGGTCACCATTATCGAAATAGCATATTGAGTGTATTTGCTGAGTCTGTTCTGGAGTATATCAAATGGTCTAGCAGACATGCTTCCATTAAAGCCATTCAGACTACATTGCCTGCTCTTCTAGCAACTCTGGAAGACATAGCTGATGAAAACGATTGCAAAGCAATTGAGTTGTGAGGACTGCTTCGCCAAGCCCATTCATTTTCATTCATTCTTTCTTTTATTCTTTTTGAAAAGATTTTCTCTGTAACTGGTAAACTTTCAAACCTCCTACAGGCAGAACAACTAAACTATGCTGGAGCAGTAGCCTGTATTTGTGCCAATAAGCAGACTCTACAACATCTGAGGAGTGAAGAAAAGTGGCTGGAGATATAGAGGGATACTGTTGAGTTGGGTACAATCACAGCTGTGTCACCTACAAGGTGTAGAAGGCAGCGTTTACCATCTCATCTTTCCAAATGTACAGTAGAAGGACCAACGGGACTCACCAATTCAATTTCAAGTACCATACACTTGTCTACTATGCCACTATTGATACCCTTATAGATGAGATGAATATGAGATTTAATGAGCTCAGTGTTACTCTTTTACAGTCACTACTGGCACATGTACATACCTGAGATAAATTTTAAGATTTGGCCTCTCCTTATCCATTTTTGTTGCATTACAGTATTGACAAGGATGGGCTAATATCTGAATTATCTGTTGCTACTACTATTTTAAGAGAAACATGTTCTCCATCCATGTTACACCATGTTTATTCTCATCTTTATCAAGTGAAGGAGTATTTTCCCCATTTGACTACAAGATTGCCATGACAACTGATGTTACCTCAGCATAAGTAGAAGGTTCTTTCTCCTCTCTATTAAGACAAAAGACAAATCTTCCTTTAGCAATGTCACAGGAGCGACTCAACAATGTTCTTTTTATTACACATAAAGAGACACAAGTCAAACAAACTCTGGCACAATCTTGATGACCTAGTTCTGAAATTTGCTGATGCACACAAAAACTTCAGGGTTACACTTAAATACTAAGAATAGGCACAGTATCTTTCCCCTTAGCAGCCATTATTATTACAATAATTAATCAAAATTATTAAACTTAATTGAAACTACACTTACACACCACACCCATTGATTCCATGCCCACGTAAGTCTAAATTTCTACAACTACAACTGCCCATGAATATTAAATCTATATAAAATTTATGCTAGTCAAAGTGCTTCAGTCCTAATTCTGCCAAAAGAATATTTAAAAAATAAAAGAATAGATATAAGCAATTTGAGTAATAGCATGCAAGTAGAACTGCATCCCTAACTATTATTGTTGTGTCTAGATCTTTTACATACCAACAAGAACAAAAAAAGATACTTTTGAAAGAGGCTTATGTCATTGATTCCTAGGGCTCTAGGGGCAAAGCCTTAAATCTCTACATTTTAGATCTTTAATTATGTTATAATAGAGTGCAATGTCAATATGCATAGTGATGAAATCAATAATATTAAATTTATGTACAGTCTGGTAGATGCATGACACTCATACACACCATGATTCTCACTACTTTGTTAGATGCATTTCAGTGGTTTTCCTAAAAATAAAAAAGCAGTTCCGGTGGCGAGTTCTAGCACCATAGGTGCCTCATTATAAATATGTAGTACATGCCACAAACCAAATAGGGATGTATTTAGGATAGCTTTCTCCCTTCCTAATTCTCTGTCCAACAGAAATGATAGTCACACAAATTAACAATTCTAAACTGTAATGAACATTAAACTTACTTCACATGCACCCTCTCCCTGTCCTTTATAGCAATTAGTAATCAATACTCACTGTTATACATTGGTTTATCTTTTATCTTGTATGCAGTTTGAATGCTTCTTACTGAGGTATACTGTATGGATATACAACAATGGTTGTCACGCACACAGACATCAGTCACATTGCACATAAAAGCCACATAAAAGTACCAATGTGATGAAGGCGATTGACCTCCCATTTGCCATACTCACTTTTCAAGAACAATCAATACGTAAGAATGACTAATACACTTAGCTGCTTGGTAATGTTTAGTACCAACATGGCTAAGAAGTAGTATTAGTATCACAGGGAACGTCACGTAACGCCAGGTGCTATCTCTAGCCCAGCTAACAAAAGGAGAAATTAGTGACTATGAAATAATACCTATACCTATAATTAATTTTAGTATAATAGCCTTAGGGTCAGTGGCCCGACATTGTTTACATTTTGGACTTATTTATGTCATGAAATATGCTTGAATATTTGGTTTTAAACAATTCTTTTTTAAAATTGGGCATATCACAATCAGTTGCTTGTGTGATTTTTAATGCTGAGAAATTGACAGAGTAACAAGATACAAAAGGGCATAAAATAAACAATTGCCATCACCAGTGACATCAAAAGTACTATTAAGAACTCTTTCATCTGAAATGGTGTTGTCGGACTACCTGGTAAAGTACTAGCAGCTGTGACAAAATTGAGATCTTTAAAATTCAGTGAGATCTTTGAATATATCCTTTTAGCATATCCAGGATTAGAAGGCTCTTCTTAAGTAAAGGTAACATTATTTTTTGTTTTAATTTAATGCTTGAGACTTTTAAGGATACATTGAAGTACAACTACAATTGACATCTTTTACAATACACTTGATTATCATATTTCGGTTTACATTTAATGTTTAAGAGTGTTTTTGATACATTGAGACTACTACAGCTATCATCATCTGTGACATTCATTGTGGTTTCATTGTCTTTATGTTAACTGAAACTATAAATTTTTACGCATTCTTGAGTAATGCATTACCAACAGTATTGTCAGCCTTGCTGTCTACATCAACTTTTCTTGGGACAAGGCTTACTTCAAGCGATTATCATCATTTATTTTACTCTCAATGAGCCTTTCGTAAGTCAGTACTCTTACATCTATTACAACTAATAGTACTGTTACTGGTATAATGTACATACCTTACAAACACCTTAATATTCTTACTACAAGATTCACCACCAGTCACATGAATCTTTTTTCTTTCGTTTACTTTCCTTGATTTGCGGTAAATCGTTTCGAAAGTTAATTCTTAGCCGGTTCGTTTTATTAATGAAGGCATTACTACCGTTAACAGAGAGAGGATCAAATTGAAAATGTCAGTTCAGCCATTTGTACCTTAATGTACATACACAGGACAACGCAAGATTAGCCGTACCATCCCAATAACAGCATTTTTAAAATCAATAATGGCTGTAACTAGTCAGAGGCCCTGATAATAATGTATAGTATTTGCATGAGTAAACTGTTTCCTATGTACAAAAAAGTTGTACAATAAGATAAATATAGATGTAACCCATTTAATGTCTCAAGGTATATGAATGTGATCAAAATCAATACTATACGTGTAACTAATGATGTAGAAATTGCTGGTGTTTGACTGATTTGCAAAAAAATTTTCCGATTTTTGCTGTCCAGAAATTGACATTATGACAGAAACTTTTAATTCCAATACTAAGCAGACATGAAACCACACCCATTATTACATAATGTGCATTAAGACCATGTGGAGATATCTTCCTGGTGTCAAGCAGCCTCAATTTTCCCCTATTGTCTCAAAGAGATCCAAAGTAAGGACTCCTTCCCTTTATCTAGCAATGATAAATAAGACTAAAGAAAGACCAATACTTTTAGCTAGTGCACGATGACAGGAAAATGTTTTGCCTTATTTGTCAGAAACATAGAGAGAACATTTGCCACAACAGGCTTATCAATCTTTACGAAGTCAGCTATAAGTGATCATTGACAGTCTTCAGGGCATTCAAATTGTATCTGTGCCACACATAAAGTTAGTCAGGCAGCACCAGTTTTCATTTCACGAGTGCAGAAGAAGCCGTCACATTTAGACATGTTTCGGTGAAAAAGTAGTCTAACTACATGCATCAATAATTATAATGCATTCTCCTCTCACTACTTCTCTTCATTTTTGATGTAATGTAAATACATTTAAACATTTTGAAATAAGTATTAGTATAATTCAATGTCCAAAAAATATTTGTGAAAGGACAGATAACTGAACATGAACACTTGTAACAGGACATTTTCCGGCAAGGATAAATAAATTACCACGACATTTTGTGGCATAAATACGCATTACAGTACCAAAGGCACCATTGACTAATCTTACAGACATCAATATTACGTATTAGCATCACTCAACAGCCTACTGCTACAGACATAACAGTTTCTAAGCAAGTTGTTTTACTAGGTTAATGTTTTACTTTCTCTAATGATTCTTTTTTTCAAATTTCACTGTGCAGCCACTTTTATCGACAAAATCATGACATGCTAATTCTTTGTTGTCGTTTTTTACACTTTCTAACATTAATTCATTGATTGTTGTCAGGCTTTTACATAAGAAAATTAGCATAATTAAGGAGTTGTCCCTTTACTTCCCAATTCCTTTTTGGTATTGAATCTTTAAATACCTGACTTTTAAGCATACCAATAGTTTCATAAGCAAGGGAATAGCTAGCATAAGGCTAGGGTAGGCTATAGCCTGCCCTGAAGTTCAGAAGTCAGAATTGAAGTTTAGTAGTTTATATATTGAGTTTCTGCCTTAGTCACCTATGACCAAAGATTAAAGAAGTTTAGGGTAGCTATCTCAACTGGCAGTTACTCACTCAGTCAGTTTTGACACAGGCAAACAGAGACAGGAGAAAGAAAAGAAAAACAGCCATTTCAGCACAATTATTATTAAGGTGGAGTCTTTACATAATTAACTTAATTAATTAGCCATAATAAAATTCTAAAAAGTTAACTTAAAGTGAAGCCATCACAATGTCAGCTGCAAAGAAACAAAAGGTTTGTGAATTTTTTTAATGCAATTTTTAGTTGAGTATATTAGTAATCAATCCCCTGGGCGTTTATAGCTATGGGCACACCAGGGCAATGCCCTGGTAAAGTTGCCTGGACCAAAAATTTAATTATCAAAAAGGGTTGCAGTGTGCTTGTAAAATTAATTAACTACTACTTAATTAACATATATTAGCGGTTAATTAATTTCAATTAATAATATACCCATGTAAGTCGAGTCCAAGGTCGAGTCTGGTGTACTAGATACGCACATGGTCAATCCCAGGTCCCCAGCCATATAGATTATTTGTACTGAAGATGAGCATGAGGAGATTGAAGATGATGATCTTGTGAATGATGATTCTTGCCTGAGTCCTCATCTGAGTCTAAGAGTGAAGCAGTTGCAAGAACCATAGATATTAAAGTAAGTGAAACTCCATATTGCGAGAACAAGCCCATTTCGCGGCTGTGAAAGTGGGCGTGGCCAAATCGGCGGCGCACTTTGAGTGCCCTTTTTTACTCATAGCCCCCCATTCCTTTCTTTCTCCCTACGCCCTTGTTCATAATTCAGACAGCCATGCATAACAGAATCAATCATCATATAGAATGTTTCTTCTCGTTTTTGTGGCTCATCATACTTAACTGTTTATTTTTATATGTTAACTGCATTTGCTGCTCCAACTTTAGTTTTCACTAGTTGCTAATTTTATTAAATAGTAGCTTACGATAAACTGGTGGTAATTGTAAGAAGTCACCTACAAATAAAATATTTTTCCATCCAAACCATTCATTACTTTTAAGTATATGTTCTAAGTGCATGTGTAAGCATGCTAAATTTAGATTGGATACCATAGATACCATGTATACTACTACAATTTTAAGTGTCATTTTTGTTTCTTTCTAACATGCTTTATTGAAAATCCAGTATCCAGCTGTTTTCCATCATACTTACGTATTGTTAGTCCACCTACAATTAATGCGGCTATAGCTGTTGGTGGACCTACAGAACATAAATTCACCACTTCTTTGATGCTTTATGTCAACCACGATCATTTTACTGCTTTTATTAAAATGGATTTACAAGTTCCAACTACACTACTAATGAACATTCCATTATTATTATGCTGTAAAGAAGTAACACTTTTTAACAAATCATCTACATTAGTCTTCACTTCTTAAATGGACCTAGATAAGTATAAATTAGAATAATCACTTACTTTAAAACTTGGTCTCAAAATGTTATTGCTTTGTCATTTCCCGCTTGTAAATATTCAATGGATGATTGCTGTTGCTGTAGTTTAGCAAGAATTTTCATCAAATTTTTTACCCAATGATTGAGACTGTAATTCTCTACTGGTAGTGGTGCCAGTTCCATGTTCAGATGGTATATGATAAAATCTGTTTATTCTTTTGCTAGAATTTTAGTAAAATTTAAGCCGTATATTTATGCAGCATAGTGGCACACTTGTGCTTAAAAATACCATTGACAGAGTAGAGTTTGGTACAAAATTACAATAAATAAACATCCTTTTTGTGAAATTCAGCCTCCCTCAAACTATAGTCATTCTATTATAGTACATTTATGTGCAGTTAAAAGTTTTCAGCAGGCTAATATTTTGATTGCAGCAGCTGCCCAGTACTCATCAGCTGCTGTGGGAGACCTGAACTAGGGACTGATCATCTCCATTTTAGTTTATAATAAATCTACTAAGAGTAATGTAGTATCTAGTTAGTAGCAGTATAGTAAAAAGTAGTTTTGAAACAGTGAAAGTATCTATGATTCAGTCAGCTAGCAACTATCAGAGTTGCACGTCCTTTTGTGAGTGACTCGAGTGATGTAGCCGTGTTTTGTGGGCATGTCTTGTAATAGCGCCTGCCTTACTGTAATGTAAAATGGCTGCCTTGACTAATCTAAAGGCTGGTTCAAAATGTGACATTCACTTTGCGTAACGTTTGCATCAACGTATCGTCGAAGTGTGGCGTCAAGCACATCTGCGTATTCTTCATTCACAATCTTGCGTTCGCAACGTGTGTTGACTTAATTAACTTGTATACCACGCCCACTGATTCACTGTATTCAATTAAAATTGGCCGATTTAAATGATGATATCACCACAGTTGCTTTGCTCGCTCTAATCCACCGAAGAAGGCACAGAAGAAGAAGACGACGGAGTTGGGTACGAGCCATCTTTCAGAGAAGAAGACAGCAGGGAGAATTTCACAATCTCGTCCAAGAGCTAAGACTTGATGATGATTCTCACTTTAGATACATGAGAATGTCCAAAGAAAGATTTGATGATTTGCTTGCTAAGGTAATTTCTTAAAAGCAATTTGTAGATCTGTAATGAATTTAGCTTGGATTGGTTAGGTTGGGCCATCACTAAACTGTCGTCATTACAGTAGTGCATATCGGA
>NW_003546266.1:308984-314109 GCF_000090795.2 Amphimedon queenslandica | reverse complement strand
AGCAAAATTACTTGATGTTCTAAAGAAAGCTTATAGTGACACTACATGATGAGTGGAACATTACACAACTCACGTTCTGTGTTTAATGGTGTCCGATATAAATTTCATCATCTCAAATAATGGCCAGGAGGGAACATATGGTGGCCCTTCTGTTCCAGTTTTCCTTTTCTCATTCACTTTTTTCATTTCCCTTACAAATCTATCCCTAAGTCCCTTCCATTTCTTCATACAATCTTCTACATTACTTCCTTCTCCAACCTACACTGGCGTATCATATTGTCATTGGGTTTCTACATTTAAAACCTTTGCTTGAACTGCTTTCCAGGCATTCTCCTTGGCTCTCTGATCTTTATATGCGCAAGAAGAGACTTGCCATAGACAAGGATATGCTTTTACTCCTTCTATCAGACTTTCCTCCATTATTGTTCTCACGTGCTCCTCAAAATCTGATTGGTCGAACGCCCAAGAGTTGACGCTGGAATCGAAATCGAACTGAATTGGACGTGCCGTCAGTGTCTACGACGCGTGTCAACATTGTTATACGCAGATCTGTTCACAATTTGACGCAAACGCACGGAAAACGAAGACGCCAACGCAACGCTCAGCCAATGTCATATTCTGAACCAGGCTTCAGTGTTGGATCAGGGCATAATGTCTTTGAGTCTGGTCAAAAAGTTAAAGCTAACAATTGTGTCGGATCAGACATAGTTGACTCTGTGCCTGATCTTAAATTGGAGAAGCCATCTCAATTACTTCAGGCTAAGACTTGTATACGACTACCAAAAGATAAAAAAAGTGTCATGGTAATAGTAGAAGGAAGAAATTCTTTCAATAAGCTATAATAACTTTGACAGATGTAGTGGACAAACATAGGAAGAGAAACTTAGTGATAATGTAGAGGTTTTTACATGTATAGAACTGTTTACTAACAAGGTATACATGGTCACTGAATGCAAGAGTATCAGAGCTATTTGCACGGTGCTAATATATAAGTGGCAATCTTGACTAAAAACATTGAATAAAAAAGATATGCGAAAGATCTACTTGTACATTATACGGACTACGAATGTTAACACTTTCTGGTGAAAGGATCATAATATCTAGTAGTGACGATTGCACGTCCTTCTAGAGACACTCTCTTTATACACTGCTCACAATAAACTCTACCGTCCATTTTATTAATAAAATAAACAAAATTCATTGACAAAAATTAATTGACTATACTATGTGCAACTGAGAATGGACCAGAAGAGTAAGCAGCTGCTTTGGAAATGGAAAAATGTAGCTACGTCATTAATGATGTATCATAATGACATTCATAGAGACGTAGTCTATTTTGGTTATCTTTTTTCCACTTCTAAACCAGTCTTGCTGATACTGATAAGCAGTACAATAGCTACATTAGTCATGTAGTCATCATAATAGCCATCATTATCAGCTCTTGCTTTATTAGCATTTTTAAAAGAAGAATCATCAGCTTGGGCATTCGATCACATGTGCTTCTGTAAACTAAGACAACATGAAACATCATTGTGGCTATCTTTGGCATGCCATTAGGTTTATAGGGAGTACCCCGTTCTCTGGGTTCCCAAGGGTTGAGAGACCCAAGATCGGAAATCCTGATCCCAAATTCCTACAAAAAGCTATTCCAGTTTTTCTTAATCGAAACTCAGTGGGAAATAGTGCAGTCATTATCATAACATGAACTAGTATCATAACACGTATGGAACGCCAAATGCGACAATTATGCCGTGATGATGATAATAGATCAATGGAATGATGATGAATGATTATGATATTCATTCAATAGGGGAAGGAGAGGTAACAGATGTAATTGAATGGGCATGTTCTAATTATAATGGAGCCAGCAAACATTGACCTCAACCTTAGCCTCAATCCTCTTTTTGAACATATAGAGTCTGTTTTACTGGATTTCATACCTATTAGATTGCAAGATGAGTAAAATGAGAAAGATAATCAATTAGAAGGAATCCTGTGCTATCTATATGATATTCTAGATATCTTGGTGGCCCTTAAAGCTATAAACGAGGCTGATGATCACCTGTAGCAATTTATTGATGTTTTATTACCTGTTGCTGACATCATGAAGGAACTTGTCACGCGGACTAATTTGAGGTAATGGAGACTGGGTAGACCCAGGATAAAAATAGATGAAGTTCAACTCGAAGTCATAATTAAGAGTAGCTTTAAAGTATCTGACATTGCAGCAATGATCAAAACGGACAGTAGAAATGATAAATTACCTGGGCCAATATTTATGTATACCAGAGAAAGACTTAGACGGTCGTGCCAGGAATATAATAGACTAACGTATACGGGATTTGTTACTGACAAAAAAAACTTATAGGCCCGTTATGAACTTAATTATTTATAGTCTTGGTTTAATAACCCATTCTGCTCTGTACAGTAACCTTACTACAGTGACATGTAAAAATTGTGTAAAAATAAAACAGAGACTACAATAGCAAAATAACCAGCAAATTCTCATACAGCAATTATTGAACTATTATAAAGAGTCATATCTGAATCTGCCACAGGTACACAAAACTGGCCTTTGAAAAAGTACTTCTCCAGCTGTATCATGAAGTACAAAGCTTTAAATAAGTTCTTTTGGTCCTATTCTTATTTAAACATAAAAGATGTTTAATCACAATGTGATTAAATCTATATAATCTAAGGCATCTTCCCAGCAGAGTTGCACAAATGAAAAATTGGCTGCCATTTAGCAATTCATTGTGACAGTACGTTAAGTAACACCTAAAATGATAGTAGCAGCTTCCCAATCACTTAGTAATGTTATGTAACATTTGGAGGCAGACACAAGCCTTGTTGACAGAGAAATAGCAACATTAGTGATTAGTGGTCGGCCATCTTAAAAATGATAACAAAGGTTGTGAAAAGTTTTTATACACAAATGATGCGCTCACGTGATCCCGTTGACAAGCCCATTTAAGTTAGTCTATTACATCCCTGGTCGTGTTGGGGAGATTATACAAATGGATCCTAACTGTGGTAAAAAATCTGTGACGACCAGTCAATTAATAAGCTATGGAATAAGAGCGCAGAGGCAAAGAATACATGATTCTCTTGAAAGAGTAGATCCTGATATTGTAGGTAATCATATGAGCAGGTTGGTGAACAGGAGGTACACAGTACGTTCTCCTAACTCACTTTGGCACCTAGATGGCTATGATAAGCTGATAATGTGGAAATTTGTGATACATGGAGCAATGGATGGGCTTAGCCAGTTAACTTTGTTTTTAAAGTCTCAAACAACAATTGTGCCACTACTATTTTCTCAGGATTTATGGAAACTCTTCAAGAATATGGCCTTCCTTCTCAGATTAGAACTGCGAAGTGGGATTAATATATGTTGAAGTCTTTGAGTATGTGCTTTGCCATCCTGACAGGGGTCCTGGCAGAAGTGGTGTGATAGTAGGTCGTAGCATACACAACCAAAGACTAGTTAGGCTTTGGCGAGATCTATACTCTGAATGCATATTTTTTATATACCTTCTTTTATTTTCTTGAAGATGCAGGATTACTTAATATTAATGATTCTTTAGATCTGTACACACTACACTTGGTTATGCTTCCAGTTATCCAATGCCACTTGGATTTAATTTGTGAAGGTTGGGCAACCTTTTCTTGAGGACAAAACACAATGAAACACCGCCCAACTTTAGACAACTGGTTTTGTGAACAGTGACTTAAATAATAGAGAAGTGACAGGCTTAGAGTCTGATGTAAGTAACGTAGTTTGTAATTGATAAAGAAGGTATTTCACATTAGGCATTAAAGCATTTGCATGTGCCAGTCTTCTAATAATTTTTTTTACACATCTTTAAAATGCAAAAATCATGTTACATGTCAATTTACAATTTTGTTTTGTTGTACATTGCATATATAATTTTGTATTTATTTCCTCTATAACAGGTATTTCATGGGCAGCTTAAAGCAGTGGCCGATAGAAACGAAGATACAGTTATAGTTGTGCCTGTATGTGGTCTTTTTCTAAATGTTAACAAAGCTTTTGACTCCGTTAGCCACCAACTTTTGCTTGACAAACTATTAGCACTTAATCTTCCATCTTCACTATACTTGTGGTTCCCCACCTACCTCCCTGACAGACAACAAAGTGTTTGTGTCAGAGATTCAATCTCCTCACCTATTCCCATAACTTCAGGGGTTTCTCAGGGCTCAATTCTAGGACCTCTGCTTTTTCTACTGTTTGTTAATGATTTAAGCAAGAGTAGATAAGGGGAAGGGAGGGTGTCTAACAGCTCTATGATAGCCTGTTACATGTCTGCGTAGAGTATTCATAGCCCTTTGTTAGCACCTGTCTTTGTCTACACAATGTCTAGTAAAATTTTCACACATTTTTCAGTAAATTTAGGGCGTAACTTAATAATCAATGCCACGCCTTTTCCACGTGGAAGAACATGGAGTCATCTTCCGAGGATAGTGACTGTACAAATCCAGACGATGACTATATTTATAAGCCAAAAAGTTCAAGAATAGCCAAAAGGTTAAAAGGAGACAGTAAGAGTGAAGACAATGCTACATCCACTTGTGCAATGTACACTAGTCCCAAAACAAGAAGGAAATCACTCAGCATCTACCAAGAAAGCTGTAAGGAAGCAAGCAACACCTAAAAAGGAGACCAGGAAAGCCATAATCTTAGATATGTTGCGTGGCTTGGATACTCAAGTGTTACAAAATGAAATTGAGGCTCACATAGCTGAGCAAATCAGATCTAGTAACCATAAATGTAAAGAAATGACTGCATACTGAACAGTTTTACTGAAGATATTATCTATTGAAAGAAGCTATTGATTGCCACTGTGACATTTTCATTAAATTATATGCAGAAACTAGTACTGGTAAAGAATCATACTTATGGTTTCAGATTGAATGGCATGCTAAATGCAGCTTATTTCTATTGCAAAAGCATATACCAACAGATGAAAATGCAAGTAAAGCTGCGTCAGCCTTTCGAGAAGGTTGGTCAAGGTTCAAAGAAACCAGTACACATTCGGTTAATGATTGTGACAGAATCATGATCCTGTTTTCCTCAGCTTTGTACAATATTTTACTGAACAAG
>NW_003546266.1:294154-306733 GCF_000090795.2 Amphimedon queenslandica | reverse complement strand
AATCATTCCCAAAGTCTCGATCAATGATGGTCACAACATCACTGAGCTCAGCATCTTGTTCACAGTCAAGAGGAATATCAGCATTCTGAAACTGTTCTAACTTCCTTTTGTCTTTACCACGTTCCATTCTTTGGTTCTGAGCACGTTTTGCTTGGCTGGCAGGTGACATATAAGTCAGTGGTGCTTTAGATGATGCTTCTTGACATTTAAGCTTTTTGGCAGGACTTTCATTCTCACTTCTTCTTTTCTGACGGTCCAGGTCACATCTAAGCGGACACACTTACAGCACAAAACTTCACTGGCATCTTGGCGTTCTTTAGAAGCTCTTTTACCCAACTGAAACCACAGCAAACAGTTAACAGAATCAACACGTTCAAATGGCTCATGAATTCTACGGACACTCTTTATGTCATACCTTATAACCTCTATGTATCTGTCATAGATTGCTGGTGATAGCCCAGGACAGAACATATACTCTCGAGAATACGGACCATACTTGTCGCAAAGAGTTTTCACAACATCAGAGGCATTAACAGTGTTTATAGCTCCTCTTTCAACTTCTCTGGTAACAATCTGAACAATGTACTCCTGGTTTTTGATTGTAATCATACATTTGAAATAATTCCAAGAGGTGGGTGATCATAGAGCTGTCTGTGAGATACCACCAAGCAATCTTCATTTTCATGAACACACTGTACCACGTGAAACTCGTTGAACTTAGCAAAATGAGCATATACTGAGAGTAGAAAAGAACCAGCAGTAGAATGCACCATTTTCTCTAGTTTCTTTGACCACGCCCAAAATATTAGAAGCCAGAGTGCAAATTTGGCAAGTAGGATATCTTTGGATGCGTTTGGAAACTAGAAGAATACTCTACGCAGACATGTAACAGGCTATCATAGGGCTGTTAGACACTCTCACTTCCCCTTATCTACTCTTGATTGAAGTAATGTTAGCCTTTCTCCTCCTTCCAAAATGTTTCTATTTCCTGACAGTATTTTTCTTCATCCCCTTTGCAAATCCTTCAACTGACTGGACTTCACTGCGAACTGAAAGTGACTATTTGTACATGGATGAGCAAAAACTCACTACCTCTAAACACCTCTAAGTCAAAATACATAATATTTTCTCTTTCACGTCACCTCAGTCTTTGATACACCTCCTCTCCTTCATTTAAATCACTCACTTATTGATCGTGTGTTCTCCTTCAAGTACCTTGGCCTAATTATTACATCTCCATTTTCCTGGAGCTAACACATATCATTTATATTTAAAAAAGCTAGAAAAGTCCTTGGACTAAGTTATTGCAACTTTTACAGGCATTCATTTACAGAGACTATTCTTCGTCTATATGTGACACTAGTTCGGCCAGTTTTGGAGTATGCTTTGTCAATTTGGCTCCCACAGTCTCATCACAACTGGAGGCTGTTCAGCATTTTTGATTTCAAATAGCCTTCAAATCATGGTCTATCCTGTACCACCATCTCTTAAATCTCTCTCACCTAACTTCCCAGTCTTATCGGCAATTTAAATTTAAAGTTGTCCTCCTTATTAAGATAAAAGAAAATTTTTCATTTACCCCATTCCATCCTCTACAAATTAAAGCTCCCTCCTGCTCTTCTGTTCGATCTAATAATAATGGTAACTTTTCTCTGATCACTTGCAAGACATCTACATACTCAAACTCATTTTACCCATCAATATTAATCAATAGAACTATCTTCCCCTCCCCTGTAACTCTAGCTCTCCCTCTCATATATTAAATTTTTCATTGATCATCGTCTGCAATACCGTACAATACTTCAACAATTAGCTATGCTATTATTATTATTAAAAAAATATAGTTAATGACCTACAGCAGTATATCAGCCTAAGAGATTATGAGTGGCTCCAATTGCAGCTCAAATCTGCTTTTTAACTATGTCATTGCAACTGCTTACGTGCATAATAACTGTGATTTGTGACATCTTGTGTTACTGTTAAGTATGAAAAGTGATTAACTATTGTAAGCAATAGGGAAAGAGGTAATTTAATAGGGGAAGTTATACATGAGTTTCAATATTGTTTAATTGAGTACTGACCTTGATAGCCTTCCAAAAATAGGACTGGAAAGAATCAAGACAGCTTTTTGACTGGTATAGGTAGCCTGAGTGTAAGCTCACAAGTATTGGCTATGGGCATAGT
Organism: Amphimedon queenslandica; assembly: GCF_000090795.2. NCBI lineage: Eukaryota > Metazoa > Porifera > Demospongiae > Haplosclerida > Niphatidae > Amphimedon > Amphimedon queenslandica. Next base: position 304,549 of record NW_003546266.1, on the reverse strand, counting down.
GTCCGAAGTATACAGAAAATCAATCTTGTGTTGTGTTTCAAATCCTTGTGGTGGCACATTGCCTGTACCAGTCAAAAATTCCTAACCAGCTGTCAGTTTTTTTAATGAAAACAAACGTGCTTTAACACCGAGGGTGACTCCAGAACAAAATCAAGGACTCAAGTGACACATAGCCCTTCAAAAAAGTGATCCATTTCAGATTTGACTTTTAGAAAATAATGGTTGGCTAACAAAATGGATTGGATGTTGTCATTGTCATCTAAGCCCAGACTGAACACAGGTTTAGTATAGCTAGTGGCATATAAAAATTCAGTGGCCTCGTCAACATGAAACCCTGCTTGAATATTGTCTTTTGCGTCAGCTGTATCTAGCTGTAAATGTAATAAGAAATTGATAAAGGTTTAATAATTATTTAATTGATTGAAAATGTTCTTCAAAATTCCATAAGGGATTCAATCTCTGTCAATATCAACAGCACATGATGCAACTCCAATAACAAAATATTTATATACCAAGTGATGACACAGAAACACATGGCCTCCCTGAGTCACTGACATGACACAATATTGGCCCAGTGCAAAAAATCTATTCTACAAATAAAAATATGTTCACGTTTAGTCAGGGTTCATATAATGTTTGCTAAAACAGTTGTAAGTGTATAGTACATGCCTAAATAGCTAGAGCATTGGTGGTAAAATATTTACCAAATTCTCCAATTAAATACTTACTAGGTTCTGCAGAAACCAAGTAAAAGAATTCTTGTTTTGGTCTGCCCAAATCAATTGCATGTTCAAGTGCAAACTTCACGTATGCAATCTCACAAAGCAATAACAAATAAGAGTAACAGGCAGACAACAGTTGAGCCTAGTCCTTTCCTATGCAAAAGGTGGTTGAAGCCAAAAGCATACAATAAAACTTGGCACTTTTCATGGCAAATCTGTTTTAAAACACCAATCAATATGATATGATGCATGATTGTTATGTCCCCAGCCCTCTCTATGTTACATGACCACATTTGCCATGCTAAGTGAGATTAACAGCATTTGTCATTGTACATGTATGCAGTGTATTATCATCAATACTTCAGTACACATGGAAGTGAAACTGCCCTATACTCAATGCTCCATGTGATCCAACTGGAAGTAACGTGCACAACACTACGTATATAATCAGCTAGTATTAATGGCGGATGATATGAAAGCAGTTTTACCTGCTGTTAGTGAGCTTGAAGAACTTCCGTTGTTGTTCTCCAGTAACCAAACTTGTCTTAGAAAATATTGAGAGTTTAAAATCAAGTAATTTTGATGTGTGTAAAAGAATTGTATCCTTAATAAAAGATAAGGTATACAGAGATACTGGGTCATGCATGTTATTTGGTATAATTTATATTTGACACATTCAGAATTTAAAGATACAGCAATTGAGTGGTAGAGAATTGTATAATCCGTGCTTTTGAGAGAGCAAAAATCATAGAAAAGACTTCTTTACCAGAAAATTTAAAGCAAGATACAGTCTTCTGGCAGTGAATGACAAATCGAATAATCAAGCAGATTGTTAGTGAACAACAATCTGGAGAAGTAAATAAAGTCAGTACAAAGCAGCTACACTTGGTTAAAGAAAATGCAATAAGATATGCTGGAGGATACATCATTAGGAAAGTTTTAACCAATTACAGAAGGAATAAAAGGTGTGGTGATTGTATAACTACATTGTTGCAGCTGGTATTAGATGATGCTGACTATAAAGTTAAGAAAGTTATTTGTGGTACAACAAGACATGGCTTTAAAAAAGAGATAGAGGAGGTCTGTTCATATAAGTAATTTGTACAATGAACTGTTTTATGAACTAGAACTGACCACATGACATGCTTCACCGTAACTTTTCATCAAGCGTTACTACTACTGTTTGTGATATTGAAAATGATGCATGTATGGACCTAGATATCAGAAGAATATGGAGAAACTGTTTGGTATGTAATGACCATAGGGATGAATTGCTGCGTACAATCATGCATCAGTGGATCACTATGCATGGACGTTCACTTTCAAATAAATTTAAGATTATAAAACACAAAAAAGAAAGGAACAAAAAAGGTAAAGGAAGTACGTGGAGAACTAAAAACATAAACAGCGTCTTAATAATTATTATTTTCATCATTATTGTCTTTTACTGATTATCAATTTTCATTGTCTTATTACCTATGATTAATAATTATGATTGCAATAATAACATGTTTAATCATTAAACTGTAATGAACGGCTCTTTGCTTTTCGCTTTCGTAATTGAGAAGTTAAGTCCTTTCACTTTGTATATTTTCAATATTGCTGCAATGTCCTGACACTGGAGTCATGCCAGTGATAATAGCTTGTATGATTCTGAACAAATTGTTGGACCATTTTGGACGATTGGGTTTTCATTTCTCCTTCCCCTTGTTCTCTGCTTCCCAAAATATATTTGTACAGCATCTTCGCAAAACTTTTCTATAAGAAAAATTTTCGCTCCATCCATTTTGAGTAGTAAAGGTATCATTTCCACAATTGAATTACCTACATGTTGGAACATGATATAAAATCAATAAGTTTTGGTTTATATAAAAAACATGTAATTATACCGGTAATCTTAAGTCCTTTAATTGTGTCTCCTCAGCTTTAGTGTAATTAGACTGAGCAAATACTTGATATTCCCATTCCAATTTATAGCCATTTCTAACCACTAAAAGAAGTAAACGTAGCCAATAAACTTATGATTACTTTTAATCTTTATCATTTGGGCTTAAGTATGGGTGCAAATCTTCATTCCTCTTCACATGTCCTTTAGTTATGTTCCTTGTATTCAAGCAGTCAAACCTTTTTAAAAAATTTTTACAGAACCAATCTGTCTCAGTTGTATCATCAATCAAGCTTATCGATGCTGTTCTTAAGGTGCTGAAGGTATCCACCACTGATTTACTTAGCACCTATAATGTATGTATATTAGAAGAAGCATGACATAACTGTTTCATATTAATGTACCTGTGCAGTTAGACGTATATTCATTCTCGAAAATGAAGTGAAATTTGTGTGCTCATACTTTAAATTCTTTCCAATGCACAATCCTGAACTGGTTTGAGATGTAGAAATGCAGTCGCACAAATGTTTCCATAGTATGTACCTCCCAGTCATCTAAAAGTAGCAGTTTACACTAAGTAAATTAGGTTTTACTGTGTTACAGTGAGTAAACGAGTTCCAGTAAATGACAAGTGGGACCAACAATTACGTAATGTTATCAGAAGCTGTCGGATATCACAAATAAAATAAACAAACCTTTAAATCACATACATTATGCTACGTGTTAGCATAGCGAACAATTTTACTGTTTGGGCTCATATGCGTGCTTTGCGAAACACCCCATCCTTCCTCTTGCCCAAAACAGTGATCCAAATAAAACCTCCAGTTTGTTGATGCTCCATCACTAATTGATTTCAAACAGATGTCTCACAGCTCCCCAAATTATCTCATGCAAGTCTGGTCCTTTTATATCTATTAGTATGTACATGTATGTTTAAATGTTGCATTGCATGTACATGACACGATTTTACCTCGTATAGGGAAACTTGCCAAGGGATAAAAAACATGCATGAAAATACCACAAACCATTACTGTCAACATTTTAGTAGCTCCCTTGTCCTCCAACTCAATATCATCCATCAGTGGAGATGCTATTCTAAATGACATGCACAATTATTGAAAAATACCACAGTTGTGGTCAGGGGCAGGGCTTGGAACAACGACTGTCTTATGGATGAGTAATTTTTTAAATAATAACCTTTTTATGGCCCAGAACTAGGGACACTATAATAAAATTGTTCATTTCTAACCAAATACATTTGTTTATGTCTTCTAGTTCAAGAAACCTCACCAAACTGCCGTTCTGTTTAAAGACTAATCCCTCATGTACTTTCATTTCATCAAACATAATACTTACTGTCCTAAAAGGAGTGATAAGTAACCATACATCATTCACTGAAGATCATCTTTCAATAAAAATCATACCCTTTTGCCTCGTTGAGTTCATCAATCTTTATTTCTTTAACTAGCTCCTCAAAACCTTCAACTGGAAACCATCTTTATAAGCATGCCACTGTGAATAATCTATCAGTATTCTCCTTGATGGCAACATGAGAACATAAGATTTTGAAACAATGTTGTATGCCTTTTGGGAGACAAGCATTATATTTAAGCACCATCATGTAAATAAAGAATCACATCTTCCTTTTGCACTTTTAGCATTGCATAAAGAAGACTATAACAATATGAAAGTAAATTTAACATTATGAGAAGCAATTACCTGATGATTGCAAAAAACTTTTAAATAGTCACCATTTTATAAATTCTCAATGTTCTGAGTGAACTTTGCTACAGCAAGTTGTAAATCTTCATTTAATTCTTCATCTATTTTGGTTCCAGTTTGTTTTTAACCTGTCTTCAAATTTGGCAATAAATCTTCAAACTTTTTTTCAGAATTGTTCACTTAATGGCCAATTGACGTTTCTTCCCTTGAGGTGTAGATATGTATTGTGAATTAGATTTCCTGTGAGGTGTTCTATTTAAATGGACGTGATTTTTTAATAAAATAGAAGAAGGTGTCCCTTAAGCTATGGCGATGGTGCTCATGAACTGGACATCAGCTGTTTTCAACTAGGATGTGACATGAAACATGATGAATGGTACTTTGTTTCTCTTCATGTAAATTAGCAACTGCAACACAACTATGAAAATTCCTATTAGATGTCTTTTTTTCATGATGCCACATAATCATCAGTACATTATTGATATAGCTATAACTATTTGCAAGTATAGCTTACCAAATGTGTTCAGACAGGTTTATGTCTTTTTGCAAAACGTACGATGTTTGTAGCTTTTCAAAGTCTTTTCCAGGTTTGCTAAAAGGTATAGCAAATTTTCAAATTAATTGCGTTCTATAAAATGTCGAAACTTACAACAGTTGATGACACAGTTTTAGACTTCTTTGATGCACCCTCAATATCAGTGACGTTCCGAGTTCTTTTTCTGTTGTTCAAATTAGTCTATTAAAAAAAGTAATTTGTGCACAGTATTATACGAGAGTAACAAATGGTTAAATAAGTTTTCTAATGAGTTTTGTACGTTAAGAAGTGGAGTGGCCACAGTTTGGGCTTCACTTATGGCCAATATTGCACAATATCTCCTTCATTGTCTATTGTACATTCAAAATAATAAGATTTGTGCACGACCCTTGTCATAACCTAACCTCCTAATGCTTCTATCAATATCTGTGTGCACTGGCTAGAAATTTGCCCAAGGGCGGTTCATTATTAAAATATTGCCATTTTTGGCTAGTAGCTCAACACAAAGGAGGCAATTAAGTAAAATTCTTGATTTATATCATGCATTAACCAATTTCTAAACAAAATCAGGCGACTATCTGTCTTACTACACAGAAGTCATGGAATGAAAAATAATACAACTCACCTTACTCGCCATTTTCTTGTTGGATCGCATGTGGACAACAGGAAGTGATGTTTCTCCATATACTTTATATGGAGCTTCCGGTAATGTTTCACATCTATGTGTAATAAATATCTATGGTATTATTGTGTATTGTAATACTATGACTGTGAGTGACTCACAAGCACATTGAGTGATAGGATGAGGGTATCATTATGTACATGACGTTTGGAAGCAATTAAAAGTTTATAAAAAATAAATTTTGATCAAAATGAGCTCAAACTTTTAAGGGTGCAGTACTGGGGTTCCTTGATTTTTGGTTTTTATTTTTAGTAAAACAAGAATACTTATTTATGTACTTTTTGCATCTTACATTTTTGAAATCAGTATATGTTTGCATAATAATAATTTTAAAAATAGCTTCCATTACTTGTGTCTAAGCAATAGCCACGATGGATACAAGGGACATAATGTGTGCGCATGCTCTCTCTTCCAATTGCCAAGTTTAGAAGTGACGTGAGTGATGTGAGATTCAGTTCAGTGTGTGTCTTTGCTAAGTTGTGGATTGTGGTGGATCTTGTGTTCTCAAGGTGTTCATCTTAAACTAGGTAAGCTTTGTAACTAGGCTGCCAAGACCTGGTCGATTTAGGCCTTCACTGGCACCTTTTCACTAGTTTTTAGTCGGCCGTTTTATGGTCCCTGTTTTATGCCATAGTTCTTCTCCAGCCCTCTCTTCCGAGGTCTCTCCTTTCTCAAAATGGCAAATGTCTGAATAACAACTTCAGAAAGGAAGTATGCCAGCTATGTTGTTTTCACTGTCTCACATTGTTATTTTTAGAGTCGCTACGATTAAGAGGAATTGGTCATGGAAAAATGCCATATCAAAGAAGCTGAAATTTGGTATTTAGTATCTCAACTTGATGGACTTATTTTTATCCAAAATTTCAGATTTGTCATCAATGACTCTTGCTGCGACTGATTACAAGTCACTGCCGGCTTTTTGTACATTCATTGACAGGACCACATTTCATTTCTGTGATAAGATCAAAGTGAAGGCAAAAATAGTTGATGCAATTACAGAAAGATGTTCCTTATGTATATGGTAAGGCCAGTTAGTGTATGAAATAGCTTCAGTGTACACTAGTAGTGTTGATTGACAAAGTTATTAGCACCTACTATGTCTTGTATTACCACAAAACTAAATTAGCCCATTACGGTATTTGCCTAAATAGAAGCCTGGCTCAAATAAATGTCTATCATTAAAATATTCCGACTGTAGATACGCATATTTTACCCAAATATAGATAGCCTATTTCTCAGATTGTTCCAAATAGCCTAACTGTTGAGGTGCGGACTTTCAATGGCAAGGTCACAGGTTTCATCCCAGGTTTTAACACTTTTTAGCTGATTTTTATGCATTTTTTCCCCTGTTAAGTAATAAATGCCCACCCGGGCTTCCAATCAGGCACATACAGTCCAATACTATTATAAATAAAAGTACCTAAATAATTACATTATGCAACGACGCTGGTGAAATGACACCTTAGCAACACCTTGCCCAGCCCTTTACATAAAGTGGGTGTTGCCACAGAAAATAAGACAAATATATTGTCTAAAGACTTGGTTAGCCTACAGCACTATGCAAAAGTTGTGAAAACAATTGAAATATTTTCCTTGTTAGCCTAGTATTTGTGCAGTTATACAAAATTGCCTAATGCTTTTAAAAGCAATTTTTACTTGTATTTATGAACCATGTGCCTGTTTTTATTTAGGTGTGCTCAGGCTAGGAGCAGGAATGATTTAGTGGAAAAACTGCACAGTATTGAGTGGCAAGATATGTTACATAGTGATGCTCCATCCCATATTGTATGTTGAAATTGCACTTTGTTAAATGATTATTTATTATAATTTTGTAGCCTATGGAGATGAAACATGTAGCCAAAACAATGCAGCAACTCATTATTAGTGATTGTGATAATTCTTCTGCAAAAGAATTTGCAATGGTCCTTTTAGGACTCGTAAAGACATATTGGTTGTGCAATGGCCATTGAACCAATTCTAAGATATAAGTAAAAAGCGCATTTTTATAATAAATAGTTAGAGTGATTACAATTACAAATGTGTGTGTAAACCATGCATTGCAGTTTCAAACTGGTCTACTCACCTACACTGTATACCATGTCATAGTGTTTTTACTGTTTGTAACTTTGTAAATGAAATAATAGAAACTGAAGTAGATTACTTTATTAAATTAATAGTAATTATATTAATAGTAATTAGGGCTGGGACGAAGCTTCCAAAGGTTCGAAGCTTTGTTTAAAGTGCTGCCATTCGAAGCAGAAAATCAGCGATTAGTAGTTATTAATAGTTAATGTGGTCAAAAGTTTACATAGGGATTGTCTACCTGGACCACAAGTTTATATAGTGGGCTGAACTCTGACTTTGACAGTATAAACAGAGGCGGGTGATAATTTTTAATGTATAATGAACCTTTGAAGGCTTCGCATTTTTTAATTTAGAAGGTTCGCAGGTTGAAAAGTGACCTTTGTCCCAGCCTTAATAGTAATTATACTTCACAATAATTATTGTTTGACACCAAGATTTGTTGATGATGTGGGAGGGCTGCAGCTACAGGTGGACAATGAGGGGTACATATCCCCATTTACTAGTGATACTTCCTTCGACAGCCCAACAAGCAGCAGGTCACCACCATCAATGCGCAGGCAACGACAACCAGTGGATTATAAAGAAGAGTCCTCCAGCGTAGTGAATACTACAAGTGACCATGAGGTAGAGGAGTCGAGTGGATCATCATCTGAGAAAGAGTACACATGCAAAGAGCAAGCACCAGATATATTAGATACCGCTCTTCTTCAAGTGAGTTCTTTTGTTGTGTTAATTTTTGATAGATTTATTGTCGTCATTAGGGAATACCAGACGTTTTGATGAGCTTGGGTGATTTGCCTATAGTAGTAGTAGAGGTATAATGATTAACAGTTATCAGTTGGTCTAGCTTCCTGTTATATTTTAGGGTAACCTTATGAAGGAGATACCGAGCAAGGATGCATCTGAAAGTGATGTTGGGCAATTATTATTCTACGTCATGGGTAGCATGATCAAGTTATCTTACAAAGAGGAACAGCACATACTAGGAATACTGATTCAAGGAAATAGGTATAATGTAATGGGTTTTACAATATTTTTAATTTTCATTGAATTTTAGTTCTTATTATGTTATGGAACGTGGGATAAGAGAAATGGAAATTCGATTGACATAAGGATTTCGAAGAATTTGCTTGACAGCAATAATTTAGCATTTTTTTGTGAAAAGTGCTATAATATATCTACACTGAATAATTAAGTGATCATTTGATGTTTCATTTTATCTAAATAATTGAATGAAAACCAGTGCCACTCTCCTTGTTGGCAGAATGCAGTACAAAGGAATGGAAGAAATGCAAAATACAGGGAATGATCAGTTCTTGCATCTACTATAGTTGCTACTTCTATAGACACCAATGAATCAATGAGGAGCCTTCTTTGCTGGAAATTCTCATAGCTTTCTGCCAATCAAGGAGTGTATCAAAGGAAATGGTGGTACACTTAGAATCTCAACAGCATTGTGAGAGACCCTAGGCAGCACAACGTGGAGGTAGTACTGCATTGCTGCCAAACCTTGAAAAAGAAATGAAACATTACAACTTTATTAAATAGATATTACCTTTAAAACTGATCTTTATCTTATAGCAAGATAATGTATCTATAAATTTTAAAAGTAATTGTACAGAAATTGAGTATAAAAGGCTAATCATATATTAACTGCTAAATATGGTTGAAGTCCACCAAATCATAGTGATTTCATGCATTTGTATGAAATAAATAAAAGTTAAAGTCAGATAAGTAGTAACAATTTTCATTGTGAAACAGTGATTAAAATTATGCCAGGAGTGTGTTTTTTTTAAGTCGACAGTACAGAAATATGAATTTTTAATTGAAATGCGGTTGCTGCAATAAAAATTTTATTTTCAGAAGCCCAAGTACCAAATATGTTTAATTTTTTACGTAATATATGTGCCCTCATTGCACTCACAGCATTTTCACTATGCATGTGTGGTAATACTAAGTGTGATAATTGTAAGGCATTTTTTGTCATAAATGTACAAATAGTTGATCTGATTAGCATATGAATTTTGTCAGTTCCAGTTACAGCTTTAGAAATTGCTAGGTAAAAACAATTGCCATCTACTTTTATTTTATGACTGATATAAGGAGATATTTTAGCATGTTTGATAGTTTAAGCGGATCAATATCTACAAAAACAGTTTCCCCAGTATAATCCTGTATCAATAAAGCAGCAGAATTCATCCAATCTGTCAAAGGTGTTTTGCCTATTGTTAGAGGCATTGCATCTTCAGATTTGACATACTCGACATCAGGAAGCTTACCTCTATTTCTAGGATTGAGTGGGCATGATAGCTGGTGTGAAGTTTTTTCAATACTACAACTACATTTAACACTTCTGATTATAAACTCTTCCAAATCACTATTTATACCATAGCTATCCAAGATGCTGCTATCTTACCATCAGAACTAGAAAAAAAGTTTTTATCATAATCATCGCTATCATCTAATATTACTCCCAGATCAATTACCTCATCATTTGTGATGCTTTCATGCACAATCTCTGTAGCTAATGAGCCACACTCACTGCCTAAATCTTGATCAAAATCAGTTACACTTAGTTTACATCTTTTTGTTTTACTAATCTCCCCATCTCCTTTTCCGTTTTTGATGAGATGATATAGGTGTTTCCTTATTATATGTGTGACATGTCTGATGTTGCTCGACCCATAATTTACATGCAGCTTGTTCAGATTGCCTATGCCTTTTCCTTGCTGTTCTCTTACGTTTCACATCACACTGTTTGACT
>NW_003546266.1:291132-293974 GCF_000090795.2 Amphimedon queenslandica | reverse complement strand
TCTTAAATTAATAAAATTACACTCTGTTATGATTGTGTGGTTAGGTTAATTATATTCATGATAATCACGTGCGCATAAATTAAAATGGCATCAAACCACAAACCCACACGGTGACTGCAGCTGGATTTTGTTTTCCATTTTGCTCTCTGTCCTCGCTTCTTTCTGAAACTACCTTTATGGTCCTTGACCCAGGCCCAGAAGAGTGATGTGAAAGCCAACTCGAGCACTTCTCTAACTTAAAAGATTATATGGGTGATAGAAGAAGATGAAAGAAAGAAAGTAGAAAAAATCTGAAGAATTTTGCAAAAAATTTGAATTTGGGCCTATTCTTCAGAAACACTCCCGCTACACTACAGTCCACTTTAAAGGTACTCGGTGCATTGCTGAGTGAAGGAGAGCTCATCTAAGCCATTGATAAGGATGTACAACGTAAAATAAAAGAGATATAAATGTTTGAAAGTCATAAAAACGGCCGCTATCTTGAAAAACCAATCTCAATCCTACATATAGGCTACCGCTTATATAATAAGCCCAAGTGAAGTGGAAACAATAGTGAATCATATGCAGATTTAAATTCTTTGTTCTAAACTGCAGCAATACATTATGAGTCGATTCAATTATACTAGTGTGGCAACAACCTAACTCCTCATGGATAATTTGTTTTGCTTTGGCAATAACAGCTTCACATGCAATTTCGTATGCAAGACTATGGAATGTGCGACTTGAAATATTCTTTGTTTTATATGGCTTACCTTGACATGCAATATCAGTTTTCGTACTATTTCCACAATCACACACAGTAAAATCATGAAAAACACATTTCCCACTATCCCATTGATGCAAATTTTTGGCATGGTACTTTGCTTAGGAGCTAAGTCGATCTATAAATGCTTGTTGGTCACAGCCAACAGACTTAACTATAGCAGAAAAGTTTATCCTAGCTGAATTAATGAATCCATTACTAAAACAACCAAATTCATCCTTCATCCAGTGACAGCTTTCAAAAGTAACACATCTCTCAGCACAACCAGTACAATCATAATGTAAAGTAACACAACCTTGTTGACCAATCATACTAACACAAACAATTTTAACTTACTATTACATAATGCTGTGGTACATTTGGAGGTTAAATTAATCTGATCAATAAATTTACACATTTGGCTTACTTGACCCAACAAGATTGAATTACTATTAGGTAGTTCACCAGAGTTACGTCCTTCAGGAGTAGCCAAGCTGAAATCAGGGTCATTTTTTTGAAAATGTATTAGAGTGACCTCCATTGGTCCATATGAATCGCTTTGATTCTCCCTCTTCAGCATAGCTGTCACATCAACTTCCTAAAATACAGACGAAAAATCAGGCACACTGCATGGCATGTATGTTATGGATATCATCTGCATGGTGTAGATGCTACACTAAATTTAATTTCAGTCAATGATAATGGTGGGATACTCTCAAGAGACATATCACACCCTATTAAACCATGCTTAAACACTGACCTTAGGTCTACATCACATCCTTTGACACCTGTATTACTCTAGATCTCTTTAGAATGTTTTAGGATGTGCTATTGATTGAAAGTGCACGGTGGCGCCAGGCTGCCTACCTCATTTCTATCATCAAAGTTATTTTCGGCGATAGTAGAGGAAAAGTCAGGCCCCGCTTGACTAGTAGAGGAAAGAGACATCCCAGCTGTTGTAGATCCGGTCCTGGCAGTCCACCTAGCTTTGTGAAGAGCTTCAAATCTTTTACTCTGTTTCCTTTGTGGCATTCTTGTTAAAATTGTTTTATTAGCAATTTACAGTGTGACTATGATGCAAAAGTTGTCATCAGACAATAAATACTGTGTTTATTCATGAAGTAGCCTAATTCTTTTGCTGCAGTAATATGGCTGCAAATGAAAATAGTAGCTTCAGGCCTTAAAAAAATTTACCATTATGGAACTAATGATAATAATTATTTATTTTGCAACTGAAATTATCTTACCAATCGAAACACAGAATAGTTTTTGATATTAACAAAAATTCATTTAAAATTTTTGCACTGTAAACAGACATTAACTAAAGTTCCAAATTATAAATGATGGTATCATTGAGCACTAAAGTGGTCGGTGCAATTTTAAAAAATAAATTTATGAACCAAAAAAAATTAACAGAGTTGCAAATTTATTGCAAATGAAGTAGAAGTAGATTTTTGAAACCTTAACAGCATTTTATTTCATGACCAATCGAAATGGCTAGGGTAATCACAGGTAAATTTAATAATCAAGAATAAATAACATAGACTAAGATCTATTAAATTGCAGAATTTCAAATCCAAACTCTAACATTGAGACTGTGCCCTTAACAGTCGGGCAGCCAAGCCTGATTTCTTATTTCTGACCGGAAGTGACGTTTTTCTCAAAATGGCTGACTTTTAGTGTGGTAGTGCCACTTGCCTATTTTGATTGTTTATGTCAAAGCTAAGAAGTCTACAGTTACTTTGTTGTTCTCTGAACTTTTAGCATTGGATAAAGATGTAGCAAACTGATCTTCTACATTTATAATCAAGAACTGTTCGTGTTTCAGGTGCTTGTTTCCACTGTAAGGATTTATAATGGCTGACACAAAAATCATATTAAATTCTATAACTTGTAAAATAGAGTGAATGCAATCACACTTACAAGGTAGCTTATTAGTATTATATATGCCTGTTATTCTGCAAAAGTTTCATTGCTGTAGGAGAAAAGGGAAAATTTTTCTAAGGTATTAAAGGTCCCAGCAAGTAGCCTAGCTATGTGTTTGTGTGTGTTTAGCATTGTTGTATCCATGAGTATAGCTTATAATTCTTGATGTATATG
>NW_003546266.1:213731-291122 GCF_000090795.2 Amphimedon queenslandica | reverse complement strand
GGTTATTGTGAGGATATAGAGTTTGATCCCAATTATTTTCTACCTGGATAAAGATATCATGATTTATTACAATTTTAATAATAAACTTTAATTAATTTAATTATACTTAACAATAAAAAAATTGTAACTTCAGTATTCTTTGGAGTGCAATCATGAAATTTTGGTATGTGGTACTTAAAAGGTATCTTTACAAGGTAATTGTTGTCTTACAAGTATTCCTTGTGAGGGAAAGTTTTTCTAATGAATAGAATTATTGTGTTCAAAATTAGCTGTAAGTTCCCCATAAAACAGCGTAGCTTTGCTGTTTTCATAAATGATGTGCTCTATTGATCAAGCACTTTATCTCTCATTGTGGCAAGTCCATTGCTGTGATTGTTCTCTGATTCTATCCAAGTTTCCATGTATCTATGTACGCTACCACCCACGCAGTTGCTCAATGAACGAGAAATAGGTTTATACACAATTTATATGGACTTCCGGTTGCTTGGCTGCCCGACTGTTAATGCAACATAAGAACATGACTCAGAAAAAAGTATAAAACAGGAAACTTCTCTCCTAGTGATTTTGTACATGATAGTCTCCACATCATACCCGCACACTCCTTTCCTTCCATAGTTTTAGTCCCTCTCTCTTCCACTAAAATTGTACATGTTGTTAAGCTATGCATTGTTAGTATTTCTCCATAATTTTTTTAATTCTTTCCCTTTAACGCCTCTTGTACCACATCTCTGTCTATGTCTTTTAAGCTTTGTCTCCGTTTCATTGCTGCTTGTTATTGTGCCTCTCTTCTCTATTGGTATGTACCAGTGATGTAGTTGATTACTTAATAGTGTTGTGCAATAATATTGACATTTGAGGTCTTACAAAAATGTATGCCACGGTCACACAGGCCCACATGTATGTCACTGATTCATCTACATGTACATGTATCTGAAATGAAGTAATGGCCATTACACACTGAATAGTATTACAGTTACCATTGCTGTTTAATTTGATTTACCATTATAAATCATTTCTATGCACCTTGCTCTTTTTGCTCTTTCTTTTTCATTGCTTTTATTGTCTCTGTCTCTTGCTGATATCAAGTATTCATTTAAGTAAGTTCAATTACATATTTTCACATTTTATGTTTCCCTGTATGATTATAGTCTAATAGGACTATGCATGCATGACCATGCATTGTTTTGTCATTCTTTTTCTTTTCAAACAATATTTTTCAATATAATAATATGCTACTACTATAAAGTGCAAGCATGAAACATAAAGAAGTTCATGAGACAAGGTTGATCCAGGGATGAGAATTAGCAATACAGAAGTTGCATAATGATAAATCAAGTAAGCAGGGCAAATCTGATTGTTGCCTGCCATCAGTAAGTAGGCATGCACAAATATTTCTTGTAAAAAGTGAAAGTACTATATTTGAACAAACAACTACAGAGATAAACATGTTTATGCATTCTCAATGAGGGGATGAGGCTGAAGGTTTTAAACTCCCAAGGCTTTACATTACAAGTCCTAACAACAATGATGTGCTTCACTCAAAATTTAGCTAGTGGTACCAATGTTGTTGCAACCAAATTTCATATTTTGGCTATTTTGACTGCACTTTGTTTCAAATATAATGTAGCCAAGGATTGATTTACAGGGCTCAAAAAGCAAATCAGCTACTTTGAGAAATTTGTTCTGGACCATTGCATTTAAATTTCAACCGTGCTATACCACTAGCTAATGTATGTATCAAACACATTATTGCAGTTTCTTGGACTTGTAATGTAAACCTTTGAGTTTTCAGCTAGAAAACTTCAGCCCCACCTCTATATTAATAACGCAGAAAGTAAGTTTAGCTGATTTTCTCTTTAGTTGAAGTTTAAATTTAGTACTTTCATTTTTTATAACAATTAACTGTATTTGCCTGCCTACAGATCTTAGGTAATTGCACTGCTAACTTTCTTTTAGAATTTTTTATTGTTATGTAACATCTGTATTGGTAATTTTCATACCTGGATGAAGTGAAATGACTCTGTAGCATAAACTACTTTATACTTCATGCCTACACTTCATAGCTGTAGCGTATTATGACATTGAAGATATTTTTTCCAATTAAAAAATGAAAAGAATAACAAAAAATCATGCAATGGTCATTGCTTTTTTGGGAAGCTCTTTAGTGAATTTTTTTTACTTTTTAGAAATTTTTATATTTTTACTTGACAACACTACTATTTTGGAATTGGAAGTCAGCATTTCGAAGTCAGTGCTAATGCACATGCACATTGCAAGTCATGTAGTAGTCATTTGTGTGTGCAAACAAATTTTTCGGTTTGTGAATTGTTTGTGGATGTGATGTAATGACTGCCAGGACCTGAGTGCCCAACTAGGGTAATGGAGCTGCTTGACTTATGGCCAGTAGGAAGTGTAGTACTCTCTTCCCCTGGCGCCGAAACTAGAAAAGTATCTAATTGCAAAGACATGGGTCCACCGCCACAGCCTCAATTGCCTGTTTTAACAGGAATGTTACAGTCCACTAGACATAAAGACACACGTGAGTTTCATTTAAGATATATTTTTAACAAAATTGCAATACGTTCATAGTTTGTTTCTTGTGAGTATACTACTAGTACTAAGTAGGCTTGGGTGGGCAGGCAATGTAATTGATTGTTTTATTTTCACTGGTATTATGAACCCAGTGTGTGCTAATTTATGCAAACAATGATAACTATTGCATTATTGTATTGTAATTTGGACTGCAAGTTACAGATCCTTAGGAAAGAAATAAACCTGAGGTCTTTGTGGCTGCCTCCTTGAATTGTGAGGCTTGCACTCTAAGCGACTTGTTCACAAAGGCTTCTTTTTGCCTCTTATTGAATTTGAAACTTATTTATTGAAAAATACAGTTGGAGCATGAAAAGTGACAAATTATAGTTTCTCATATCTAATTACAGGCAAAATTTGCACCCAGTTTAGTCTATACATTGCATGTATATAAGACCACGATATTAAATAGTGGTATGCATGCGTGTGGGAAATGAGACACTAAGAATCAAGTTACTGTGGCCTAATGTGCCTTTTATGTGTGCGTGTGTTAGCCATCAATTTAAAAAATGATCAACCCCTAAACGTTTTTGACAAGTGACACTATTTGCTTTTGTGTGTCTTTTGTTAATGGTATTGAAAGGAGTCAAAATTTTAGACGTATTTTTATTCTGTATTATAGTACTAGCTGCTGCCTCACACGCTCTACACGCTCTTCAAAATTTAAGGAGAGCAAGATGTAGTGGAGGAGGATCATTGTGGCATAGGAGAGGAAAAAGGTCTCTACAGCCATCGAATTGTACTAGTGTCAAGAAACTACCTGTTTGGAAGCACAATTTTGCATACTTGTCAAACATGGACCCAAGTATTAGTTACATCAGACTAACGAAAAGCACTGTTAGATGAAGGCTGGTCTTCAACAAAAAGTGATTGAATTAATTGATTTAGAGATTTTAAAAGTTCTATTAAATTAGAAAAGGTAGCGTTGTCAAAAATGAAAAAAAAAAGATGGAATCCAATTATATAATTTTTTAGTTCAAGTAATAGTAATAAACATTAATTAATATGGATAAATTAGTCATAAATTATTTAAATATTTTAATCCTACTTAGCATAACCTACAATAACGTTATTGAACTTAGGCAAAAGCCTTAAATTAATGGCATTTGTTTTGATGTTTGTAATATAAATACTCCTTCACAATATGACTGGTAGGCCAATGTACCACCAAGTTCTATTCATAACCTTGGGCAAGTTGACCTTTAGACACATTTTTGTATAATCCAGCATCAACAGATTTAAGGACTAGAGTAATATTTTGAACCAGCCTTAATAGAAACAATAGTAAATCAGTCAGAAATAAATATCTATTCACAAGCTAGGAGATCATCGCCTTTTTATGCAATGATCAATTTAATTTATTCCTTAAATGGTCTTTAATATATAAATTATGTTCATACGTGATTCATAAATCAATAATTACAACAACATTTATCTATTTTTAGGGATTCAGTGTAACTCTACTGCAATTCATCGTTTTTTTCATTTCTGCAAAGCAGGGTTTGAAATTTCTCAATAATTTTTTTGACTAATTCTTCTTTATTAATAAACATTTATTATCATTTGAACTAATAATTTTATGATTCAACGTAATCCACTTGTTTCTTTCATTTATTGACAACCCTACTTCTTATTTAAAAGAATTTATTATGTTTACCACTTCATTGTCTGTATTACTATTAATTGGACTTTGCATTCACAATTTTTCTGGTGAAAAGAACGTGATCAATGTTGGCTGTAATTGTAGTTACATTATAGAAATACAATAGATCATAAAAGTAATTGTACTTTGCTGGCTCTAACAATTCCTTTACCTATTTTAACTGGATTTTTAGTGTCTTTAGTTGATGCATTGTTTAGAAAACATTTAATTAGTAATAGCATAGCAAAGTAATGTTCCTTTAAGCCATTTCTAATTAATTGATTACAACTTATGCATCATAACTATGCTTATGGAACCACACCTCTATTCCTTTAAAATGTTATGATTTCCCACCATTTTACACAGTGTATAGAGATATCCAGTGGTATATAACATGGAAATAATTAAAAATTACATCAGGTAAGGTAAATTTTATTATTTTCGGAATTAGTTCTGGAAAGTAATGCAAATTTTTTTCAATGAAATATATATTTTGAAACTGTAATTTTTGTAATTTTTATACTGCCAGTTGCAAAACTGAGCACTCATTTCCACAAAGCTGATAGGGATAGATTTCTGTAGATGCATAAAAATTTTTGAGACTGTGATGGACTTTACTGTAAATACTGAAGGTGTATATAGTCTGCCCAAGTAAATTTATTGGTAGCAGTCCTGAAAAAGATGCATTTTGATGACTTACTCGTGCGAAGTATTTCATTTAATATTTAATACGTCATGTTTTACAAATGCAGTTCCAGCTTTACAAGTAAATAACCTTGCAAGAAAGTTGAACATAAAAGTTTGTACCCACATGCATTATGTAATATAAATTCTGCTTGTACTAGTTGCTGTGGCTAAAAATTCAAAGAATACATCTTGAAGTATAGAGAAAGCAATTTCCCAAATGCATTAAAAAATTGGCAGTCGCACAAACATTAAAGTTTTGGAATTTACAATGACAAAAGTTCAAAATAAATTATACAACAATCAAAAGTATAAATTGATTAAATTGTTAAGGCAGACTTCCATCACATCCTTCAATCATAAATTCAGTACCAATTCATCATTGATTGACAACTATTCTCTGGAGAGAACCAAAAATTTACATTTCAGTACGGAAACTCTAATTTGCACTGGTGTATCCAGAAAATGGAAGAGCGTGATGAGTGTGCGTAAAGTGTGTCGCGATTTTGGCCACACCCCCTTTTTACAATGAGCAAAAGGCGTTAATTCATATCTATGGTTAATTTGCGGCCGTATTGGCCACCATTGCTGAGGGGTGGGACCATATGGTGCACGTGCGATGTACGTGTATCGCGGCATGTTGGATGGGCCAGTTCTCTATCATTTTTTTCATGTCTTTTCAAACAGAAAACAAGAAAGGAATGTATAACAGCAGTGTCTGCGACAGAAATTAGTCTGTAAGAATGTCTGCCACCTGCATTCTTCTGGGATTTGCTAAACTAAATTCATCAATGACTCCCTCTACATCGATTTGGATATCTTTATGGATATGGAGTAGACTTAAGCCAGTTAGTCTCTCTGTTGTCATCGTTGAATGAAAAGGCGTCTTTGTCCTTTTAAGCGAGATAAATGACCTCTCAGCAGAACACGTAGTAACAGGAAGAGTGGAAAAAATCTGTTGGAGGACTGTTATGTTCGGATACATTGAGGAGACTTGTTGAAGTGCGGTTGCCAGGTCACTTGGGAGGCTAGTTGTTCCGTGTTCTTCAGCAAACCTCTGCCACTTAACTTTCCAGCACTCTCGTTCACTGGCAAAGGAATTTGGAGATAGAAGATCATCCTTATACTTGTCAGCCAACTGAAATGAATGCGTCAAAAATTCAGGAACTGGCAAAACTAGCATTGCTGAAGGTACGATACAGAGACCAAGTAAAGCAACAGATTGATGACTAGAAAACCTAGATTTTAGCTCGGATAACAAATGGTCAATAAGGGGAATTGATATTGTATGAAGGTAGTACTCTGAAGGGGAACTGGCAGGTGTATTGCTACGATGAGTTTGACGGGCACGGGTACGTGGAGTAGATGGAACTGTGCCAGCAGTGTCACACACCTGCTTGATTTCAGGAAACAATTCATCATGGTAGGTGTCAATGTTATCTCTTATGTTCTGAATTGTTGATGTTATGGTCTCTATTTCCTTCACAGCATGTATGATGTCTGTGGAGCTTCCCTAGAGATTGACGGTCAAGGAGTGTAGATATTGAAGGGATGACTTAGTGATGTGTCTGTGGAGCTTCCCTGGAGATTCACGGTCAAGGAGTGTAGATACTGAAGAGATGACTTAGTGATGACAAAGCTGGAAATAAAATCAGTACTGGTAATGGCATGCCTTAAGGTATTAGCATCTGTTATAGACATAGGGCAAGACCATCAAGACAAATACTCTCAAAGCATGCCAGTACAGACTGATAGAGAGAGGAGAAAATAGTGAAAGCATCTAGTCGTTGGACCCATCGAGTACGACAAAAATCCTTTAGCTTATTGAAGGTAGAAGATGGTTGTGTGCAGTGGCGTAGCCAGAGCTCAAGTAATGGTAGGGCACTGCATAAGGAAGGGTAGACTGAAGTGGCGCGCGAAGCGCGTCGCGATTTTGACCACACCCCTTTTTGTGTAAGCAATGGGGGCGTTTTCCTGTACACTGCGCAAATATAGACTTCAGCATACTACCAACACCATTCATGACTCAGTCTGTGCTGCGCCAATTACTATTTTATTGATGATACTATTATATTTGTGACCATAATTGACAAAAGGGCCCTTATGGTGGATTTTAAAAATGATTGTTATAATGGAAAATATCAACCTAAGAGTGCTTTGTTAGACAATCATTGTTTCTAAAAGTTTCATGGTAACTTTTTGCATCCTGTGGAGTAATTTTATGATGAATGGGGCTCAGGAAGTTGGATTTCTTAGGCTAGAAAGACAAATTTCACTACCCGCCATAAGGTACCTTTTGTCAATTATGGTCACATTTTATTGATAATATTGTTATTATTATTATTAATAAATAATAACAACATTGAATCATTTAACTTACTTGATGAGCTTCTGAAACAGGTTCAACTTCATTCTAATCACTCTCACAGACACAACTGCTTCTCATATAATTTATTATTGATTTTTGCATGCTCAATAATAATAATAACAATTATTATTATTATTAGTAGTAGTAGTAGTAGTAGTTACAGACGACCACACCCATGACATGGCCGCTTGGTCTCGGGCTTGAGCTACAAGTCCTGAAAGCCTGCTGCAGTTGGTTTTATTCAATTATTTTTAGAAGATTTTAACACCAATGAGGTACATTAAGTAAAATAGATTTAATTAGCGGATGGTAGTCTTGGTAGGGCAATGACAGCTCTTGCTGGGGCAAACAGTACCATTGGTCGGGCTGCAGCCCTAGTCCGCCCACCCTAGCTACGCCACTGGTTGTGTGTCAGAAATGACATCTTCAAGCTTTCTTTGTCTTTTAAGGTGAGCCTCAAAGAAGTATACTTTCCTGACTATATTCATGATGTTTCTTACACTGGTCAATGCCAAAGATTTCACAACAACTAAATTTAGGCAATGGGAAGCACAATGAAGTTATTGTGCCTGGGAGTGTTGCTCTGTAATAATAGCTGCTGTACCTCTAATAGACCAAGACATATTGCCTGCTCCATCATATGCCTGTCCCCGTAAATAGGAGAGATCAAGACCAAATGACTGCAGATGGGTGAGGATCATATTGGCTAGCTGTCGCCCAGTAATACCTTCATTGCACTGAAAAAAGCCAACAAGGTCTTCACAAGGAAGAGAATCTGGCTCACAATACCGTACTACCAAGCTGAGTATCTCCTTATTAGAGACATGAGTGACCTCATCGGCTATTATACAAAACCACTTAGCTACCTTAACTATATCAATTATATGCTGTCGTACTTGTTTTGATAGAATATCCATAAGCTGATTCTGGATGACAGAGGATGTGTATGTAGCATTACGAGATGCTTTGGATAGATGGTCTCTGAGAACAACATCACCAGCATCTACCCTAAAATTGAGTAGGGCCATGAAGTTCCCGTGGTTATGTAAACAGGCAGTATCTCTTTCAATATCTGTGAAGTTGTCTTGGTGTCCTCTTAAGCTGATGTTTTGTCGCCCACATAGAAAAATGGTTTTGCTTATTGAAGCCAGTTTCAATCTGTTTTGGGCGACTTGATTGGCAGTTGTTTGATTGAGGACAGAGCTAATAGGAGGCTGTTGTTGACTCATCACTTTCAAGAAATTGTCTCGACGAACAATGGAATTTAGATGATGTTCTTTACGTACATGGTTACGTAAAATATCCAGAGCTTTCTTGAAGTTTGTGAGCAGTTTACTGACAAGCACTCCTGGATCAGTATTGTGATATCCTCTAGTGGCGAAGAGGACACATGGGAGACAGTATCCACCATTCTCCTGACTGCTGTATACCAACCATGGAAATTGGTGAAGCCATTGATGCTGGAATGAATGACTCTCCTTGCCTTTTTGGGAATGTGTCACTGATCTCGGGGTTGGAATGTGTCATCAAAATTTGATATTTGTCAGAATCAGTCAAATGGCTTCCTACACAATTGGCTATATTGTCAAGTTGTGTTGCTGGTTGTTTTGAAGGTGGATGGCGGGCCTCATGGTCATTATCAGTGTCAAGTACAGTGTCTACACTGTTAGTGGACTCAGTGGATTCATTAACTAAAGATATTTTATGCATGGATTATTTTTGTAATAATTATTCTACTATTATTAGTCTTAATTTATTTCAACTAGCTTTACATAAATTGTTTATACACTTTACCTGATGATGTACCCCTTCCTGTTGCTTTTTGCAAGTAATAATGTAGCGTACGTTTCATATTGGTGATAACTGACAAACCACTGATTATAAGAAGTCTTAATAGTAGCAATAAGTACTAGCATAGATACTTTAATGGGACTAGTAGCAGCAAATGCATGTATAATAAAAACTAATTTTCATTGCATTTGCAAGTCAGACCCATTTCAATTTTAAGTATGGCCGCAGTGGAATAGAATCATATCACAATCGATCGTAACCTGTCTGTTTTGGCTTACTTCTGAGTAAAACTACTTATTCATTGAGTATAAAGGTGAGCTCTGGTTCTTTTTGGAACATTTATGTAAGCAAAATGTCACAAAAAATTTTCCGTCTGTATGAGGGGGTGCGCTAGCCCCATGAGCCCCCCCATGGATACGCTAGTGAATTGCCATGCACTGTACTTGTTTCAGAAGATTCTGAGACAAGAAGTTCACTTGCTCTCACATTTCTTATGTGTAGCAATAAACTAAACAATATAAAATGTGACCATAATTGACAAAAGGTACCTTATGGCAGATTTTGAAATTCATCATTATTGTGAAAAAATATTAACCTGTAAATGCTTCATTACACAATCATTGTTTCTAGAAGTTACACAATAACATTGCATCCTCTGAAGTATTTTATGATAAATGAAGCTCAAGAAGTTGGATTTTTGAGGCTGTAAAGACCAATTTTCCTATTGGCTATAAGGTTCCTTTTGTCAATTATGGTCACAATGGATAATCTAATCATTAGTCATAAAATATGAGGAGGCTGGAAGCTTGAGATGAGGTTCATAAGTGAGATTATGTATTGCAGATACCACAATGGTATATAGAGAAAGATATATATCTTTCATGCGAAACATCATAATGACACCATACACCGTTGTGATTTTCAGTATGCCTAAAGGAAAGTAATTCAATTTAGTTTAAGATATGTGTACTACAAATATGGAATAAAAATTAAGATAGGAAGAAGTAAAGTATGACATAGATACCCAAATGCTGTGACGAGCAGTGGCTATATGTGGGAGACATGAAGGCGGAGATAAAATTAATGAATATAACACAACAAGGAGAATAACAAACTTTCCAATGACACATTATCATTTTCTATCTATTGGATCAGAAAACGGAAAGCAAAAGGATAAAGCTATGAACATTCAGTGTTATTCAT
This sequence comes from Amphimedon queenslandica, assembly GCF_000090795.2. Lineage (NCBI taxonomy): Eukaryota > Metazoa > Porifera > Demospongiae > Haplosclerida > Niphatidae > Amphimedon > Amphimedon queenslandica. The sequence goes on along the minus strand of NW_003546266.1, from coordinate 280,845 downwards.
TTGTATTTTTCAAGAAGCGTTAGGGCTTGAAAATGTTTCTAAAATAAGTAACATTAATAATTACTAAGAAAATGAAATTTATAGTATTTCCTCCATTAAATGTCCTGGCATTTATTTCTTAACACAAAAATAAATCAGGTATAAGAAAACAAAGACTCGAGTGGATTCGAACCAGCGACCTTCTTGCATTCGAAACCGAACTCCATTAGTCAGGCTATCTTGCACAATCTAAATTTTATAGCACACATACTGTTAGAAATAATAGTAATATAATGTACACTTGTCTATCTATCCTAATTATTATTCATATTGTATTTTTAGTTTGTGGTTATCTCATTTATACTTGTATAGGTGTTATACAAGTTGTGATGCATGCACAGTCTATTTTGTCTGTAACTATCTCTTGTTATTGATTTGTTCCGTTTCAGTCGTTATATTGTTCTCTCTTTGATGCTCTCTTGGCTCTGGTGTTTTCTCTTTCTCTCCCTTTTTGTTTGTCCTCTTGGTCTTAACATGAGTTTAAATCATATTTATTGTCAACTACAGTCTGCCTATCCATGCCAATTCCAATATCTTAACAGGTTATGAGCCCAGCAAGATGCAGAATCAAGGACTCTAAACTTAGTTCCGTTAATCAGTGGCAACTGTAGTACATGGAAGCTACAATATCAGATTGCTCTGATGAAAGAAGGGCTGTGGAGCATCGTTAATTCTACTAAAGTACTGCCAGCAGATGATGCTGATGATGCTACAAAAAGCCAGGAAGGATCGTGCTCTAGAAACAATGGTTCTTTCCATTGATACATCGTTGCTGTATCTGTTAGGGGAGCCGAAGGAGGCTGTTGAGGTCTGGAGAAAGCTCCAAGACCAGTTTCAAAAGAAGAACTGGATAAATAAGCTCATACTCCGTCGAAAACTTCATACGCTACATTTAGTAGCTGGAAAGTCGGTACAAGATCATGTCACAGAGATTACAGAGGTATTCAATGGTCTAACCATCATTGGAGCACCACTGGATGATGAGGACAAAGTAGTCCACTTGTTTGCTAGCCTACCAGAGAGCTATGACACTCTAGGAACTGCCTTAGAGGCAAATGAGACTGTCCCAACAATGGAGGTGGTCATAGATCAATTATCCTGTGAAGAGAGGATGGTAAAGGAGCGTGAAAGCAGCAGTGGAGCTTATGGTCTGCATCATCGGACAAATCACAGCCAGCAGAGAAAAGGAAGCAGAGTATACGGTGTCACAATTGCAAGAGACTGGGACACATGCAAAGAGACTGTTGTGATAAACTCGAAGCCGAAAGAAGAGGAGATGCTGTTCTAGTGCTAGAAGCCAGAGACCAAGGAGTGTACACCTGAAGGGTAAGCAAAATCAGAAACATGGTGTTAGTGTTGGCCTCATAGCCACACACGCACTTTTTGCTAATTGGGACAATTTCTCAGAGAAATGGATTCTCGATTCTGGAGCAACATGCCATACTTGCTGTAACCAAAAGCTGTTCGATGAGCTAGAGTCAAGTCAAGACATTACTCTAGGAGATGGTCGTATAATCAAGTCAGCTATTTGTGTTACAGTAAAAGTGAAGCTCACACAGAGATGGTTTGTACAGAGACTGTACAGTACATGACGTTCTATTTGTACCCAATTTATCATTGAATCTCCTCAGTATTGCTAAAGCAGCAGAATATGGAAAGGTACTCACCTTTGATGATTCAACCTGTAATATTATTAGCAAAGGAGTTGTGGTATAGGATCAGCCACTAAAGCTGTTAGTCTATATTATCTGGACAGTGAGAGCTATAGCGTTAAACTGAGGGTAAACACTGCTAAGACCAGGACCGGAGTCAATATTTGGCATCGAAGATACAGTCACCCGGTTATCATAAGTCTGAAGAAGCTGGCTATGGATGGACTAGTTAGAAGGATGAGCAGTGATGATGTATCCAATGAAGTGAAACTCTGAATCCTGTATAAAATGAAAGCTCTATCGTACACTGTTTCCCTCTACTACTGGTAGAAGAGCTGAAGAGGAACTACAGTTAGTTCACAGTGATGTCTGTGGAAAGGTGAATAGCGAATCACTCAGTGGAGGTGAGTACTTTCTGACATTTGTTGGTGACAGTACTAGATATGTTTGGGTGTACATATTGAAACAAAAGAGGGGTGTTTGAGCGTTTTCTAGAATAAAAGATAATGGTAGTGAAATGTACTGGTAAGATATTACAAATTCTTCGCACTGATAATGGTGGAGAGTGCACTTCCCATACGTTTGAAACATATCTCAAGAGTGAAGGGGTTGAGCATGAGCTTACTATTCCCAATATGCCTGAGCAAAATGGGGTTGCAGAGCATTTGAATATGACTCTAATGGAGTCAGTAAGGTCAATGTTGATTGGAGGTCAACTACTTAAAAGATTTTGGGTAGAGGCCTCATCTACAGGTGTGTACAGTAGAAAGAGAAGCCCCATCAATGTAATTCAGGAAGTCACACCATATGAAGCCTTGCTAGGTGTTAAGCCTAAGGTCAATCATTTTAGAATATTTAGTTGTGTGGCATATGCACATATATGCAAGGAGGAAAGACGTAAAGTAAACCTAAAAGCAACAAAATGCATTCTCCTTGGGTATGGTTCAGCTGTTAAAGGTTACTGATTGTACTATTGATGAAAGAAAAGTATTCTTCAGTAGAGATGTTATATTTGATGAGAGTAAAACAGGTATTGAGCAATAACAGGAAACAGAGTCTGAGAAGTTAGTAAATATTGAGTTAATTTGTGGTAATCTGTCTGATCCTGAGCCGACAGATGCAGTTGAGAAAGAAGTTGAGCAGGAAAAGACTATTGATAATGCAGAAGACAATGAAAGAGAATCTCCAGTTCTACGACAATCAACAAGAGAGAGAAGACCACCTGACTACTATGGTGAGTACGTGAATGTTACTATGGAAGATCTACCTCCAGAACCAACAACAGTTGAGGAAGCCTTGGCTAGTCCTGAGCATAAGAAATGGAAGAAAACCATGAATAAAGAAATAGAGTCACTCAAAGCCAATAAGGTATATGATCTAGTTGAATTACCCTGTAATAAAAAAAAGACTGTGGGTTGTAATGGGTTTTTAAACTGAAGATAAAAGCTAATGGTGCAGTTGAGCGTTATTAAGCTAGATTGGTTGCACAGGGTTTCTCCCAGAAAGCTGAAGTGGACTATGATGAGACGTTTCGCCCAGTTATCTGATTCGAGTCAGTTCGTTCGATTATAGCTATGGCTGCTCTGCATGATTTAATGTTACACCAAATGGATGTACAGCTCTAGATAGTCAGTTGAGGAAGATGGGATTCATTCAATGTATGAGTGACCCTTGCCTCTACACCACATCAAAAGGAGAGCTATTCATCATTGCTGTTTATGTAGAAGATATACTTGCTGTCAAGGAAGCCAGTAAGATGAATGAAGTCAAACAAGCACTCTCTACTAAATTTGAAATAAAGGATACGGGTGAACTACACTACTTTCATGGTGATAGTGTTCATCATAATCTTGAGAAACACTATATGTGGATTAGTCAACCAACATTTACAGCTAGTATAATTGAGAAGTATGGCATGAAAGATTCTAAGGCAATAGCTACACCTGTCAATTCTAGTATCAAATTGGTTAAGGCAAAAGAAGGAGATGAGTGAGCTATATGGCTTTGTATCAATCAGCTGTTGCTAGCTTGCAATACTTAGCAACCATGACAAGACCCGATATATCCTTTGCTGTATCTAATGTGGGGAAATTCTCCTCTCAGCCTACAAAAGAACACTGGATTGCGGATTATCAGATACTTGAAAGGCACACAGGACTATGGTCTATTGTACAAGAGAGACAGTTCAGACATTTTTGTTGGATACTCTGACTCTGACTTCAGTGGTGATAGTGACGATCATAGATCAACCTCTGGATACATATTTCAGATAGGAGGAGCAGGTATCCGCTGGAGAAGCAAGAAGCTGACCAGTGTAGCTCTGTCAACTGCTGAAGCAGAGTATGTTGCTCTCTCACTGCTACTTAAGAAACTGTTTGGCTTACTTCTGATTTTGGTTGTAACACAAAACCTTACAGTTATCTATGAAGATAATCAGGCAGCTATATGTATGGCTATAAATCCTACTTCAAAGTCAAAGAATATTGAAATTAAGTACCATTAAGTCAGGGAGAAGGTACAGGATGGAATGATAGGCATCAAATATTGTAAGATAGAAGAAATTATCACGGATATTATGACAAAAGGATTTGGAATAGAGAAGTTTCTCAAGCTAAGGGAAATGACTGGAATTACTCTAATTGAGAAGTGAGAAGGAGTGTTAGAAATAATAGTATTATGATGTACACTAGTCAATCTATCCTAATTATTATTGATATTGTATTTTAAATTGTGGTTATCTAATTCAAACTTGTGGTTATAGGTGTTATATAAGTTGTGATGCATGCACAGTCTATTCTGTCTATAACTGTCTGTTGTTATTGATTTGTTCTGTTTCAGTCGTTATATTGTTCTCTCTTTGATGCTCTTTTGGCTATGGTGTTTTCTCGTTTTGTCTCTCTTTGTTTTACCTCTTGGTATTAACTTGAGTTTACATCATATTTATTGTCAACTACAGTCTGTGATTATCCCTGCCAATTCCATTATCGTAACACATACTGGGTAAAATATGTGTATCTATAGTTAGGAAATATTTGTCATGGGTGTTTATTAAAGCTGGGCGTATATTTGAGCAAATACAGTACTTTAAATTGTTATGCACTTAACTTACAGAGAGATAATGTATACCTTTTACTTGCACAGTTTGATGCAATCCAAATTTGCCCAATTGCAAGTTGTAGCAATTATGGAACACCAGCCTTTAACATTATGGAACACCAACCTATACATGTAAGGATGCATTTTTAACAAAAAGTTGATACCAACTTACACAAAACTTGTCAGTTATGGTGGACATAATTCCCATCACACATCTGGTTCAATTAGCTAAGCTTTCCCATGAAAAAAGAAGACATTAATGTTTGTTAAAAGTAATACAGAATCATGCCTCAGCTTATCAAAATAAGTATCTCTGAACATGCACACAAGTTTTGCAAACATTGCAGAGTACAGAAACAGATTATTTGAACTGACAAGAAATAATCTAAGCTGCTCTAGAGTCTTCACCGCTTCAGCAATTGAAAGTATGACTTAAATGAAAATGTGGGCTCAATAAAGCAGCAAAACAACATAACTAATGTGCTAAACTGGATGAGGCAACTTCTTGAATAGAAAAAACTCATGAACACAGTGATCACAGAACCCTACAGAAAATATATAAGCAAAACACAAAATATTGCAGCAGCAAAATTTGCTGTTTCATTATATACTCAATTTCCCAATAATGAATCAAGTAATAAATAATAGGAGTGCTATCACAAGAAATCAATAATGTCCTGTTTCTCACGGTTGCTTTTTGGTTTGAAGTCCATGCTTTGCAAAAGCTATTGTACACAAGGCAAATGACATCAACTTCCATTGCAACTGAGTCTGGAATGAAAAAAGAGATAAAATCACCTAGTTACTACAACAATTAAGTTTCTACAAAATCAGAACTTATGCAGCAATATATACTAAAATATTTGAAGTTTATTAAATTGCATTTAATAAACTGTATATTTTAAAAAAACTTTACTTTAGTAACGCGGTAGCGTTGCTAAGTAGGATTCACCCCCAAACAAAATGTCTGCCATGTCTTTTGAAGCATTGCTATACAGGGAAAACGAGCTCCTATCCTTAGGAGCTTTTCTTGACCAGAGGACTCCATTGGTCCCCATAGCGTGGCTCTAGACAGTATCAATTGGTGCTACAAGGATAATTCTTACACCAATCTACTCCAACACTTTATACGCAGGTCCATGTCCCATCAAGTCATTTTTCAGAAAAGAAAAAGTGATACTGTGACTGCTGGATGGCTGCCATCTTGGCTGCATGCCACCATTTTGTTTAATAAAAAAGCATATGCTCCAAAATTTGGGTGTGGTCGCGCATGCTCAGATCTGTATCTCTTGAAGAATCAATTTTTTTACCAAGCTATGCTTGGAAACAACTACTGCAATACTTTATTGGAAGTTTTCAGCTAACAGAAGGTATTAATCTTACATGTTACTGTTTTATCATGTGTGATTTTATTTTATTTTAAAATAGAACAATTCATTAATGTTATGATAAGCAATGATAATGTCAATGAAAACAGCCTGGAGAAGAAGAATAGATGCAACATTGAAGGGAAGATGGACACTCAGCTTACAGCTTCTTAAACAAGGACTTGCCAAGACTATTAATTTCATTTGTCATCAGTATACATTTAGTTGATATTCCTTCAGCATTTCTATTCAATGCTGTATCTTATAAGTGATATAATGTCATAACAATGATAATAATAAAGGAAATTATTGTTGGTGTAAAATCAACAAGCATCACAATGGCAACCAAAGAAATATTATATTATGATAAAATCAACACAAACAAGAACACAAAATTAAAAAACAAGGTTAAGTAGGTTTCTGAACGACCAACGAAAGTATGAATTGAAAATGCTACTCGTGATGCAAATTCTACTCTACATTGCAATGTGATCCATAATTCTTACATAATAACATTGAAAGTACAAATAGAGTAGAATTTGCATCACGAGTAAGATTTCCATTTCGTATTTTTGTTGGTCGTTTTGAATCCAACTTAACCTTGTTTTTTTAAAAGTTTTGTTCTTTTTCCTTTAAAATGGTACTGAAGAAAACAAAATATAGAAAATAGATTATATCTTATTTAAAATTTGGCCAAACTCCCTGTACAGGGACTTTTGGTCAGTAGTAATCAACTTTTAATATTTATAAAAAATCCCAATTTGTTCGCAATCAGCTTGCTTTCTTTAAAAAATAGAAACATTTATGTACAAGAAAATTTACAAAAATGGATAACTTCTACTTTTTATTTCTTATAAAGTTTGGCCCTATTTTCTATAGCTATAATATTTTTCAAATCCAACTTTTCATTTAGTGCAAACTTACTATACGGCATTAATACATGTATATAAATCAAAAAGTTATTCCTCAGCTTGATTTCTGTCTAAATACCTTGTACTTTAGTACTCAGACAACATGCTGCATTAGGACTATGGCAGAATCCAGTGAAAACCATGTCCAATGAATTTTAAAAATATGTACGTCAAATTTGGCAAGGTTCAGACATAATGTCTCAACAATTTTTTAATGAACTGTTTCAGGCTCTGCAAATGATAATTAATGCACCATGCATGTGTAATGCATACCGTATTTTCTTTAAAAAAAAGCCTGGGCGTCTATTTCCCAATATGGTATTTGGACCTCGAAAAAAATATAAAAATTAAAAAAAAACATTGGCTCAGACTGGGGTTCGACCTCATGCTTTTGATTTCTGCAACTTCAGGCATTATCCACTAAACTACTCAGTCACTCTTGGGCTAGAGTTGCATAATTATAGTTAAATTGTATTGCTACCCTGGCATTTGTTCGAATGCGGTTTCTATTTAAGGATTTACAGTACAATTATTCTGTTTTAGAAGCAAATAAATACTTATACCACAGTGTGCATTATGTAGCTGAGAAAGAGAATAAAATTAACAACTGTGCAAAAAATAAATTTGAATATGTGACCCAATATGAAAAAACGAGAAGGCTATCTCCAGGAATTATCAGTTTGAGATATGGCTTGTAATCACAAAAAATCTTCATGTAGGCGAAATCCATTTTATCATAAAACATGTTACAGAAACAAAATTTTCCCTTGACACCTGAATCAGCAAAACAAGGCCTTCTTTGCTGAGTTATAAGCCCTTCCACATTTCTACCTTGATTGTGCACGTAAAATTATTACACAGAGCTAACACGGAACAGAAACAGAGAGCTTAACTGCGTCATAGGTGACAATGTAGTCTCTATAGCAAATATTTAAGGTGTAACATAAACGAAGATGACTACTTCAAAATTGTGTACAGAAAGAGACATGACTTGCTTGCTGAATGAAAAAATGTCTTCAAGACAGTACTTCAGTGCTTTGGGATTACTTTTGTGATTAAACTAGTGGTAAGCTTTTCTATAACAGTTGGTTTACATACTAACTGTCAATAGCAGTTAGATATCACAACAATCAAATTCCATCTCTTGTATAAACGCACAATATGAATTTGAAGAAGTAAAAGATATGGAATAAAGTCTGTGATGATGATATTAATCCAATGTTGTTTGACGCTGAGGTGGCCTGGGAGTTACAAGTATCAGATCTGGATTTAGAATCAGTGACGCCTGATGCTCCAGAAAATTAAACCACTCCCTTTTGTGATGACAAGAGGAATGAAGACCAGCACAAGGAAGAAAAGTTATTGAAGTACTTTGAACATGGATGTGGTTGCTGACATAACTGCTATGCACTGTTCAGTCACTCTTACGTAGTAACATGTACAGTATAGCGCAAAAGTAAAGCTAAGTAGTGAACTGTAGATCTGCAGTTCTACGATAATAATACTGTTGAAGTGCGATTGAAGTCTCACCACATTTGTAATGCACATGCATTCAAAGATAGCGCATGCACAGATATATGCACAGCACATATGAACTCAGCCTACCTTCTAATAATGTCAGATCTCTTTCTTCACATCTTCAGACTTCTCTTTTCTCTACTCTTACCCTGCGTTTTTCAGACTTGTCTCTGACATGGTTTGCACTATGTATAAGCAGCAAAGTTTTATCCACGTATCATGTTAGGATATTACTTGTATCTTTGTACCATTATTCTCGCACAGCTTTAGGACATAAGTCAACCAGTAATGTTGAAATGCTAAAAAAAGGACGAGATGCCAATAAACACCTTTGATTTTATACTTATAGGATCAGGACGTCCTACAATTATCAGTTGGTGTTTCAAGGATTGTTGAAAATCAGATGCAGTTAGATGATGAAACTACTGCTATGCAGCTACAAAAAGTTGTGTTAGATAATGGTCACCAACTTTCATTACGAACCATCTTACTGTCTTGAGAAATGTTAGGCTGGACTTTTTGTGGAAGTGCTTCCTGCCAGCTCATAAGAGAAGCCATCATGCAGAAATGACTACAGTTTGTTAAGAAGCACTTTCAGGAGGCTCTAAATGATGAAATCAATAATGTATTATGGACAGATGAGAGCAGTACACTTGCGTATGCATGGGGGGCTGAGGAGGCTTGAGCACCCGCCTCATGGCTGGGCTGAAAAAAATTTACTCAAATCCTGGACTCTTTTATCACTACTAAGACCATTGAAGTTACCTAGCCACCTGATCATGATTTCAGCAGTTTCCAGTGCTTAAAAGAGCGATCAGAAGTACCAGTATGATTAAAATCATCTTGACGACACCCGTAATTTGTAAAAATGAAGGAAAGTACCGTACCGTTTTACAACCTCAAAAAGGTGTGACCAAAATCACTGCCTCCTTAGAGTGTCCTCAGCACCCCCTTTTCCCAGTTTCTAGATACGTCCTTGCAGAATCCTGTTTGTTAGCATAGGCTTGCCTCTAGAAAGAGGAACTCCAGCAAGGCCAAAACCTGGGTGAAAATTAATTACAAATAGTAAATTGTTTGATAATTTATTATTACATAGAGCAAAGCAGCCTTGCAAAGTCCATGTTTTGGCAGGCATTAGCTGACAACGGAAAACTCCTATCATAATTTTTGAAGGACAAATAAATGCAAGTGGCTTCATTGAATTGCTCAATGAAGGTCTTCTCCATATTTGAATCAAGTGAATTCAAACTCCTGATTCATACAGGATAATGATCCTAAGCATACTTCGGTAATGTGTAAATATGTGACCATAATTGACAAAAGGTACCTTATGGCAGATTTTTAAATTCATCATTTTAATGAAAAATACCAACCTGTTTAGTGCTCTGTTGGACAACCATTGTTTCTAAAAGTTACATAGTAACTTTTTGCATCCTCTGGAGTAATTTTATGACAAATTGAGCTCAGGAAGTTGGATTTTTAAGACTATAAAGACCAATTTTCCTATCCGCCATAAGGTACCTTTTGTCAATTATGGTCACATATTGTACAAAGTGGGAAAAAGCCTTTATGCAGTAGAAAAAGAAAATTAGAGAACAAATATCTAGTTACGCAAAGAAATACTGTAAGAATGTAAGCATACTCATTAGAATGATATAGTTGTACCATGATTAACTAAGTAAGGAGATTATCATTTATTTCATGATAGGTAAGAGTCAGTATGTGGTTAAATAATAATAATGTAGAGTGGCGCAAAAGTCCTACTGAATTCCCTGATTTAAATCTAATTGGATATCTGTGGCATTAGTTGAAGGAATACAGGCGCAGGATTGTCAAGACTAAAACTGAAGAACTAGTGTCAAGTATTTTAGAATCCTGGGATACTGACTAAGTGCCGATAATATATCAAACACCTTTGTAAGGTGGTTCCCAAAGTTACAGAAGAGAATGGTGGACGATCTGGGTAATAGTGCATAAGATAACCTAATATAGGCCTTTCAGTAGGATAAACATGACTATAGGAAAGTAAAGGATGGGGATCAAATAAACTAATATACATGTACATACATATACTCAGAATTACATTAAAAAAAAGAAATTGATGTAACATTTGTAATGTTGGGAAGCAGGAATTGAATGGTGTAGCAACCAGTAGTTGAAGTAGAACACAAATGGGTGTAGGAAGAACAGCATGCGTATCTCAGTAATGTGAGAATGGCAAACTCACTAGGTTCAAAGAGGATTTTAAATGAGAATGGAAATAATGAAGTAGAAGGAAGGAGAAATGAACAAATGAATGAATGAACAACCAATACAGTAAAAGCATGCACTTATATACTAAAAATCATAATACATCATATGATGTCATTTTGACAGTCTGCCTATAAATAGAAATAATAATGGCCACAATAAAGACAACGCAAGTAACAATAAGAATAGTAATAACAATGGTAATAATAATTGTACCAATAATAATACATACGTAATGATCAATACATAACATATCTACAACAACAATGAATACATAGTAATAATAATAATAACAGAATATTGTAGTTTACTTTTTATCACAGATTCATAGAGTACAAACAAGTAGACAGGAGTAGAGATGCACCAATAACAAAATGCTGATATTCTGATAACAAATTTTTGCAGTTATATTTAAGCCTATATCCAGTACCAATAATAGTAACGTGGTAGAGTTACTAAGTGGGATTGACCCCCAAACAAAATAGCTGCCATGACATTCGCAGCCTTGCTATACTGGGAAAATGAGCTGCTGTGCTTAACAGACTTTTTAGAGGACCTTATCTTGACTAGAGGACTCCACTGGTACCACTTGCATGGATCTGTATAAAAAGAAATTAAAAAATTGGTGAACTGGCCGTTTTGTTTAGCCATTTTTTTCATCTTTGTCATTATCATCATCATCAAGAAAGTTAGTCCTGTCAATTGAGTTGGCGAGGTGTATCTCACAATTGGTTGGTGCTACAAGACTAATTCTTACACCACTCTACTCAAAATGGCTACGCGCAGATTCATGTCCTCTTCAAGTAAAGAAAAAGTGATACTGTGACTGCTGGATAGAGCTATCTTAGGTGCATGCCGCCATTTTGTTAATGAAAGAAGCATGAGGCATCTGCTCCAAATTTTGGGTGTGGTCACGCATGCTCAGATCTGCAGCCCTGGAAGAAATAATTGAAAATAATAATTTTTTTACCAAGCTATGCTTGGAATCAACTACTGCAATACTTTAGTGAAGGTTTCCAGCTAAAAGAAGGTATTAATTTTACATGTTACTGTTTTATCAAGTGTGTGATTTTATTTTATTTAAAAAAACCAACAATTAATTAATGTTATGATATGCAATGATTTTATGAATGACAACAGCCTGCAAGAACAGGAATAGCTGCAACATTGCAGGCAAGATGGACACTCTCAACTTACAGCTTCTTGAACAAGGACTTGTGTTAAGGCTAGTATTAATTTTACTTGTCATCAGGATAGTTGATATTCCTTCAGCTTGTCAATTCAATGCCGTCTCACATAAATGATGTAAAGTCATAACAATGATAATAATAATAAAGAAAATTATTGTTTCTGTAAAATCAACTGACATCAAAATGGGAAATTAAAAAATATTATAAATATTATTAAAAAAATCAACACAAACAAGGACATTAAAAATTTAAAAAAACAAGATGAAGTAGGATTCTGAACAACCAACAAAAACACAAAATGAATATCCTACTCGTGATGCAAATTATACTCTCCACTGCAAGGTGATTCGTAATTCTGACATAATAACATTGAAAGTACTTTGTTGAGTAGAATTAGCGTCACGAGTAAAATTTTCATTTCGTATTTTCGTTGGTAATTCGGAATCCAACTTTATCTTGTTTTTAAAAATTTTTTTTATGTTCTTCTATCACTGAAATTGAATGGTATAACTTTTTACAATGACCTTTAAATTAAAAGTCATAATTGTTTGTTAAGTCAAAGTTGCCCTATATAAAAGGTAATTGTTCAGCTTTGTCTGGCTTTAGTCAATTTTTTCACATTATATATCACCAGCAGATGAAAATACATGTTCTGATGGAACAGAAGCAGGTAGAGACGATAAACACTATTGTTCATGTCTTGAAATTTAAGGTTAATGGTTATTATTTTTACTCTATTAAGAAAAACAAGCTCCACTTAAAAATGTTACATGTGGTTTTGCTAAATCTCTCTCTACCAAGGAAGTACTAAATTTACACCCAATATCTTCTGTTCGTGACTTCCAAAACTTCTGTCAGATATTTTGACAATAGTGGCCTTCAGCATCTTCTGTACTGGTTCGTCACTTAAGCAATTGTGTTCGTCAAGAGATATTCCAGTGTCTACTTGGCTACTTAATAGAACTTTAGCTTGAGCTCGACTAACCGGTCCAATAAAACAACAATCCTGAAAAAAGAATCAAAAATAGAAGCTAAAATGAGAAAATTGTTCTTTTCTACATCATTATACCGAGTCTTAAGTGAATCTAACATGGCTGGTTTCATGGTTCAAACTCCTCGATCAGTCTTATTCTTTTCTAAATGTTTACATAATGCCCTTACAAAAGGGATAATAACAGAAACACAAGAATTACCTCATGAGATCGATTGGGTGATATCTTCAAAGGTGTGATTGAAGTAGTAAGCTTGTTGATAAGATCTAGTTGATTGCTTCTTAGCTGAGCAATGTTATTCTCAGTATAATTGGCAGCTAGTGCTTCATTTTGTTCTTAAATTGATAGTAACATGTTAAGTGTACTGTTCCATCTAGTAGTTACATCTAGCTTCAGGGCATGTTCTGGAAATCATAGGTTCATCTGTATTCACTTGTGTTTACTGTAAGCTAGTGGAGTATGTTTAAAATGTCCTTCAATACATTGACAGACAGCTAGAGCATGAATGACAGATCTCTGTCTCAACACAGAATCATGAATTGTGTTGCAAAGAATGTGCAAACAAAGTGTTCAAACTCACCATCTTCCATAGCTTTTACCATATTACTGGCATTGTCATGACAACTAGATGAATGCTTTCTCTATCAATGTGCCATTTCTGCATCATAACAGAAAATATAGCACAGATGTAAGTCCCTCTATGAGACTCAGGGAAAGACTGGACATGTAGCTCTGAAGACTTAAATGTGAACAATTCTGATATATTGTGGGCTTATCACAAAGTGATCAGCAACATCAGCAGACCAACTATCTGAAGTAAAACTCAAAGACATTACTCCTACAATTTCTTATCTGAAGTCTTTGGCTCGGCCATTTTAAATTCTTGGTATTACAACGTCTGTCATGTATATCCTACTTGGTATTACATATCTTGGCTCCAATACCTTAAGTGAAGAACTAAAACCTCTGTCATCTACGTTACTAAACGGTTAAAAATTGAGAGTGATCATCTCCCCTACTTTTAATGTACAGCTTAAGCTTTAGTGGCATTTATATCTCAAGAACAAGTATGGGCAATGAATTGATCAAGTGTAAGTTGTACCCCACCTTGACTAGCTGTTGAGACAGCAAATGAATAAACATCGGGGTGCTTTTTCAGGTGAGACTTTAGGTTAGCCGTTGTGTAGGACGTGGCAGTTTTGCCACCTCAAGATACTTCTTTGCTACACACTTTACACTTTGAAAATTTAGCGTTTTCACACACTAAAGTATATCCAAACTGGTGATCTAGGGGTCTTCTTAACAGCAGCTGCCATATTTATACATGCAATTTCTTTGACTGCGCATGTGGTCCAAACCAATTTACAACATGTATTATCAGTGCAATTTATATCTGATTATACTTATTAGTCCAAATGTCGGCCAATACCATAGCCAATCCCGTTATGGGCACATTTCTAGACTGGAGTTGTGGGTTTTTGGGATGGTGAACACTTTATTCCCACCATCACTAGGTTTGACGCAACTGTTTCATAACAGACAGGCAGCAACTCTTTATCACATAAGTGCACCACATGAGCTAATGGTACCACTGTTTACTCTGACGACTGGAGTGCTTCTCTACCAGTAGTTGCTTCTCCACCACAAGTTACTGCCCAGCAAATGGCTAATTATTTAGTCAATTTTTTATATCCAGCTACTAGGGTGCATACCGAAAACATTGAGTCTTAATGGAGCTGAGCAAAATGGAAGCTGAAAAGAATGAATGTATGTCATCACAGCAGTGTCCATCATATCTAGACGAATTTGTGGTGTGAAAGATATATATTGTCATAGTTCCAGAGATGTTTGGTTCCACGTAATGCATCACATAAGTGAACAAAAGGCAGTGTGAGGACTCTTAATCATTATTTTAACATTTAGTGAGGACATTGATCATTAATTTAAGAAGTGTTCTAAAAATTTTCTGGTTTTATAACTCCGAAGTCAATAGTGTGGCTCAGTATTGTTGTCACTCATTTTCTTTGTTTCTGTTATTAACTTAGGACCTAAATTTTCACACAAAATTAAACATGTAACTGACATAATCTCTGCTTTTCTAAAGGTGCCATGTTCGATTACAATGTGACTTTTTCCTTGTGTTTTGTCAAAGTTTTTTCTCCTCCTTTAATGGCAATTTTATTTGGCCAAAAACACCAGAGTGATTATAGGTGATGAGCATGGTCACCAAGCCCCAAGTGCAGTTCGTGATGGTAGCGAAGTTTGGGATAGATCTGGAAAATCAATGGTTTATTAATTTTGCCAACTGCCCTTGTTAGTTTTATTAGATAACTCTACTATTTTTGCGAATCACTCATTTGTATTAAAGGGTACAAGCGTCAAGAAGGTATTGTGCAAATTCACTAATGATGGATCAATATGAAGTTTCAAAGCAAAAGGTGTAATAGTTAAATGCAATGGTGAGGTACAGGAGGATCGAGATATTTTAAGAAAACAAGTGCTAGCAATATTAATTACTCTGGAGAGTATTTATTTAAATTCTTAGACTTGAGACATGCTATTGTCAGAGATTTAAAGGGTCACTGATATGATTTCTGGGGTACTTTAATTGGCCTATTATGAATATATGATCATAGATATGATATGTGCTAAGTCTTAATGTCTGAAAAAAAATTTTTTCTCAAAGATATGAGCCTGCAAAGTTTCACATTTTCCTCCTACCATTTGACATCTTGTCAGGGGGTGTGGCTAAATGTGACGTCATACAAAGCTATCTCTGTTAGACTTTATTTTATACCTTGTAGCTTTAAACCTGTGGTAATAGTAATACATTGGGCTTATAATTTTCAGTGGACATTTGAGTCATTATGGTTGGCATAGCTTGCTGTTCAAAGCCTTCTTTTGACAATCCATAATGAAGCTGTGGTTGTGTGTTGCATGTGTTTATTGATATATTTTGGTGTTTTAACACTATTAAGCAACATTAGTACATGAAATTTCATAAACCACACAAGCACAGCTTCATTATGAATTGTCAAATTTTGGCTATGAGCTGCATGCTATGTGAGCCATAATGACTCAGATGTCCTCTGACAAGTTTGAATTATGAGCACAATCTATCACTTACCACAGGTTTAAAGCTACAAGGTATAAAATTAAGTCTTAACAGAGTTATCAGCAACTAATTTTACATTGCAGTCAATGGTAAAAGTCAGCCTTATGCCTTGTATGACATCACGTTTAGCCACACCCCCTGACAGAATGAAAAATAGTAGGAAGTAAAATGAGCAACTGTGGAGGCTCATGTTTTTTGTGAATTATTTTTTCAGACAATAAGACTAAGCACATATCATTTTTATAATCATATTGTCATATTAGGCCAATAAGTCGGTTACCGTTAAAGAATAAAATGGTTACTCTGTTCTTGATAAGCTCACTGTATCAAGATGTTGTCAGAGTATAATAGTTATTATTTCACGTTGAATGATTTGTATTGGGGTGACGAGTTTCCTTTTATTCTATTATTAACTACATAGCAACTCTGAGACAATCAAATTATGATGTCATTTGGCAGTAAAGAATGGAGAATGCTATGAGTGAGATTGTCCCCAAGTCGAGGTATCTGTTTGTTGGCGCAGTTCATCAGTCTTGGTGAATTTTCAAGAGATATTGCAGAAAGTGTCAGAATCAATGAACTGAATCATCCTAAGACTGTGATGTTCTCTCATTCTTAGAAACACCGCAATATTGTATATGTGTAAGACAAAATGCTTGGTTCATATGCACCTTTATCCTCTGGGTGTTCCTAACAAGCATAAATACTGTATTCTTAATTTGTATGAAAGAGGCAGTCTTCATGGAATGAAGGAAGAAGTACAATCGGAATTTATAAAAGAGTCATCTCACATTCAAATAATTATAGCTTTTGGTATGGGCATAGATAGTCCTGAGATAAAGTACATATCACTGGGGGTCACCACATTCTATAGAAGGTATGTCCAGGATATAGGGATAGCAGGAAGGAATGATAAGCAAAGCTATGGTACTTTGTTATATAAAACAGGATGAGTTTCTGTTGGTTGAGAAATGCATAAATAAGAAGCCAATACTACCAATTGCTGGTGATATTTACTGTAGTCGTTTTTCCATCAATGCTGATAGCAGTGGCGGATCTATGGGGGGTGGGCAATGCCCCCCCAAAAATTTTATGGAGTAATATAAACAATGGTTTACCTGTGTAAACTGTGAGCAGCTGCAGTACTGGACTATGTAAACTATCTTTAAACCACAAACGGGTTCATTTCAGCAGGCTTAGTCTTCATAATTTTTACATTCCCAAAAGTTTTGTACAAGCTTAGTTGACCACACCCCCTAATTACTCCTCCCATCTCACAATTGCCCCCCCAAAAATTAAATCCTATGTCCACCCCTCACTGAAAGTACTTTAGATACTATATACATGTTAATGTTATGATGTCAATTTCCCTATTTGAATATGTAACAGCTGTATTTAATCTAGTCTCGGCCCCGCCCCTTCACTTTTGGAGGAAGGGTCTGGAGACACTCAAGGCTTTTTTGTTGCATGCTGGAATGTAATTGGTGCAGCTGATCATATGACCGGATGTATCCACGTGTTAATTTCAGGTGATAGACACATCCCAAGAACATGGCTACCAGAAGTTTGAAGAAGGAATCTTAGCTAAAACTCATTTCAAATCAGTTTTTATCATTAATTTGTTTTGTTTTTCTTCATTCATCCTCTACTTATTAAATGCATTTTGCTATCAGATCAAAACAGTATGTTTAATAATGCAAGATTGACTAAAATTGTATAATAATATAATGATAGTAATAAGAATGCTACAAAGGCCATGGCTGTTAGAGACATCATTTGCAGATGAGGTAGAAGTAGTTCTTCATCTTCCATAAAAGTATTTACCCCTATAGCACTACAGATAATTATTAGACAACAATCATAAGTTAAGTGAACTGACCATTTCTTAACTCATTGCTCATCAATAGGTAAGCTCACTAGCTTTAGTCATTGACCAGAGGACCAATGAAGAGTTTTTTGTTCCAGAACTTATTTTCCAATGGACATAATGCAGTACAGAGCCACAGTAGTAATTGACACTTTGTTTGCCACCAAATCCTGTCAGCAGGCACAAGAAACTATCCTAATCATCAATAACAGACTTTGTGAAGCCCATTTCTGTTCCTCCTTTACTTCTCTTTGAACCTCAAATCCTGTAACAACTCATGAAGCTCCTACAAATTCTACTTATCTTTTAGTGGCCATTTTATTAAAATTATGTCATGTCATATTAACTAGTTTGCAGTGGTACCATGTGGTTGGAGCAATCTGATTGGGACGCTGACATTCCAGCTTTATGCAACAAAAAAGCCTTGAGTGTCCCTAGACCCTTTCTCCAAAAGCGAAGGGGCGGGGCACGAGACTATATTCAATCATGCATAGTATGTTTACTTTCAAATTGTTAATTGATTAATAAAAAGATTCCAGCACAATAAATAATTTTGTCTGTCATTGACTCCTTATGGAAGTCTTCCAAGAGTGAGTACCTTCCCTTAAAGGAGGTGTGGTCTGTTAATCAAAAAACTAGGCTCCTCCTCCAAGCTATTAACTATTAAAGATACATCTTTACAACTTGATGGTACCGCATGCTTGTTGGATCCCTGCTTCCTGTTAGCTGTTTCTTTGTCAAACTGGTCGCAAATATGCTAAACAATTCCAATAGACTTTGCTGCAAAAAGAATGGTATTTGTTTTTATGTTTGACTCTCAGTTACATGAACCTTCTAGTCAAATGTTCAACATACAAATCACTTGAGATGTTTCATCCAATTTGACATTGTTTGTTAAGATTTTTATAGGCCAGCTTATCAGCTTTCAGTGGTCAATATAAGCAAAGTGATAGCTTCTTTTTTATAGTTAACTCTGTTGCCAGCATTACAAACAATTGTAAAAATTTCCACAGCATCATGATCCTGTCTCCATCTCCCACTCTGGTTGCAACGTAAAAATGCTCCAAAGGTATTAACTCAGATGTGTAACTACTGCATATAATTTATTACTGTTTGTTATTACACTGAATAATGGCAAAAATAAATTAACGTTTCTCTCAGAAACCTGATGTAATGTAAGTTGCCATCACTGGTTCTCAGAATACCCTTTCCAGACATATCCAGCCATTGCTTTTGACAAAAAGTGCTCAGTTGCTTTACTCTGGGTCTTTTCGAAATGAAGTTGCTTTTATCAAATTATTTAGTTGAATCAATGATCCTTGCTGCCTTTCAAAGGATTCCTTCATTAGTTGTAAGAATGGTACTTACATAATTTCAATCATAATAATACTTGCATTGAATAAACATAATTATGCATACCAGTAACGAAGTAACTTGAGCGTGCCAGTCTTTTAAAAACTGAGATTAAGGTTGCAGCTTTTCTCTGTTTGTGTTATGAGTTTGCCTCATTCCTGTTGCTCTGGCAACAGACAATTGATCACCTCCAAATAACACTGTATGTATAGTGTTGAAAAGTACCTTTGTTGTATTTGTAGCTCTACATGTATTCACAACCATTAGGTAAGAAAGAAGGCTTTTTGGTAATTAAACAATAGCTAAATAACTTGTACTTGAAATTCAAACTTATTAGCTTAAAGAGCTTCTTTTAATTATAGATTAATTGTCCATCCTTATTTCACCACTCATTTTATTATACTTTGGAAAAACCTGCATTAGTTAGAAGCGACTTGTATCAAATTTTATTTTTCTAAATAAATCTAGTTTCACTTCTACACATGCGCAATGTAAGGTAAAGAGCCTTCACACGTGTTGATTCTGAGAAGCAAGAAGTTGTTGCTGTGAGCGTTTTGACTGATGAGACTAGCCTTTGACTGTCTTTTTCCTAGTCATCTCTTGACCCCACTCCTGGACTAGTTATCAGAGCAACAAGAAGTTGAGGCTGTGAGCACGTCATCTTAACCTTTTCCCCACTTGAGTTGTCACCACCAGTCTCAGTCCACACAGCTGGTTATCACACATCTCATTGTACTCAATCGATCAGATTCAGTGCCATTTAGTTTGTGGCATGTTGAATTGGGCCATACTGATGATAATTTTGTGATGTAGACCAACTATGATTGATACATTCACATTTGTAAGTGGAGACAAATCGCATGATATCTTGAGAGTGGATAATATAACTACAGTGAAATTAAGAAGAATGTTTGACTTAAAACAAGACAATTTCCTGCTGGTGTAACTGACTGCATTATTTATTTCATATAAAGGTTGATCCCTGTAATGTTTGGCTATGGGACAACTTTTCTGCAGTACCCATCTTCGCTAATGATGACAGTGTATTTGAAGTACCAAGTACAATTTCTACTTATGGTCTTCTTTATGTACAAGCATCAGATTGTACTGGGCCAAGCAGTAGCTCTAACTGTTTGTCCTACTCCAACATCAAGTGGCCATCAAAGGTTCAGGTACATTGTATCTGTGGTTGTCCCCTATAGACATAGGAGGACCTAATTAAGCCTGGACCATGCCTGCATGGTCCCAAACAGTTGTATCATTTTTGTGGTTTGCATACAAGTTGAGATACACCTGATTTTTGTCACCATCAGTTTTGTAAGGCAGTGGTGTAGCCATTTTATGGAAACCAGGCTTTAGTATGATACAAGATTGCTTATTAAAAATAAAATTTTGGTAATACCGTATTTTGCCTACTTAGGAGTGTTTTTGGAAATTAGTCTAGTACCAACTACTTGTAAGGGTAACAAAGGCAAGGATAGGAAAGAAGAAAAGGGACATCACTAAAGCTATGTACGCTTTCGTTAACACTGATTCATCACCAACTAACATGAATTATTGCAGGACACATTGAAAAAACATGAAGACTCAAGTATGTTTTAGTTACTTCAGACGGTAATGAGGTCACTGATTGTGAAGCCACATGTGGTAAATCAATGTTTGCATAATTAAAATTGAGTTTTTGTAATTGGTGTAGGATTAAATTTTTGGAAACAGCCAGCAAAAAAGTTTTATGTTGCTCCAAGACTGATTTAAGAGCAACTCCTTTGGATTCAAAACGCAAAGTCAATGGAAGAAGTTGAAGTCTAAGTGAATTAGATAATAGCTTTAAATCTTTGATGAGTTTGACCAAAGATACAGAAGTACCCATGGCACTAAAAGGCCTATTACTTAATACATTGAAATGTAATATTTGCCACAGATTACTGAAGCCTCCAATTAACTTATCTAATTCTTACAAGTCAATTTTGGGCTGTAAGTCTTGAGTAAATGACTGTATCTCAGGCAGCTTGTCCAACAAGGAGCTGCTCCTTAAAGCATGTGCAATGTCTAATACACCTCGTAGTTTCAGTAATACTTTGTGTCTCTTTAGTTAAAATGAGTTTAACAAAATAGCTTTACTTTTTGACTGACATTTATCATTATACTTTAAAACTATTCATTTATCACTAATGTTTACAACTCTTCATGTTTTCATTTAATTTATCAGTAATGTTTGCAACTCTTCTTTTTTCATTTAGTTTTGCACTTCATTTTCCATTAATGTTTACCACTCTTCATTTCTCAGTCATAATGAATAACTTTCATTATTTGTGAACAGATATGGGAAAACCAGGCTATCTACTGGAATCATCAGTTAGAGATATGATTTCTCAAAGTTGTGATAGTTGTTCCTGATCAGAACTGAGATTATATGAAAAATGTATGGCATAAAAAAAATTTCTTTCATTCATTTTGATACCAAGTTTGCTCATAAATAACTTAAAAGAGGTATTTTACAGACCTTTCTTTTTGTTGTGCACCATGTAAATAATGCAAGATTTATAACAATGGCTGTAACTCAATTGCATCTGTTTAGGCTAATTTTTGCAAAAATAATCATTACTCATCACTAAATGTGACAAACGAAATGGAAAGGTAACAAATTATAAGGAAAAACTGTGCTTAATTAAAAATGGATAAATCTCAATTTCCAATTTTGAGCATCTAGCCTGGTTTTCAAAGTATTCTATGGAATGCCAAGTGCAACAAAAAGGAAGAAATATCATTGACATAGTGTGAGCAATGTGGAAAGCGCGGAATGCATGCCATTAGCTATACAAAGGATTAATGCTGAAAATTACTGGAATGATGCAGTTGCAGCGCTGGCCTAGCTGGCTGGCAGGCAGAAGGCCACGCCCAAACCATGCCTTCTGGAAATAAATGCAACCACTTGGAACCGCTTCTTTAGTTCAGTCAAGGCAGCAATAAGGAATCTTATACAATTAGGACAAGAAAAAGCATATCCTTTGAATCTCTTCCCTCTTTTAGACGAATTTCAGGATATTCTGGATCTTTTGGTAGCCTCTGATATGAATTTCGATGATAAGCAAATGTCTGTGTAACAGTTTATGTCAGGTCAGAGTTTGTTGAAGTAGTAAGGGAACTTTATGAAGTAGTGAGGGAACTTTGTTGTATCATGCAAGTAACAGTAACACATTTCTGTGTGAAATGTTTGACGTTGCGGAGACAAAGACTGAAAATAGACTAATTTCAACTGGAATGGTTTGTTGAAGCATTTTTAAAGTTTCTGATAAAGCAATCATGTTTAGCTGTTACAGACACACAGTAGAGTGAGGAATTGAAGATCTGGGACTAAAACAATATACATTATTAACAAATAATGACCTGGATGCACTTGTCAGGTGTATTGTACAACACCACCCCTACTGTGGGGATAAGTCAGTCTCTCGACACCTTCGCAGTTCTTGAGTACATGTGCAGAGGGCGAGACATTCCCTTGATAGAGTTGAGCCCCATGGCATTAAAAATCACATGAGGAATGTTGAGTCTACTCCTAATAGTCTTGTGGCATATAAACAAATGCCACAAACTAATAAGGGTGAAGTTTGTAATACTAATATTAGGTTATTATTGGGTTCTGCAGATTAATAGTATTGTTACAAGAATCAAATAATAAATGTGCATGTACAGTGTTTTCAAACTTAAGAAACGTAGTAGACAAATATGGCCTTCCTTCCCAAATTTGAACAGACAAAGGCAGAGAAAACTCACGTGTCTGACTTTATGCTCAACCATCCTGATAGAGGTCCAAAAAGGGCAAGTGTCATCGCTGGACGCAGTGTGCACAACCAGAGAATAGAGAGACTATGGCGAGACTTGTTTTCTGGTCATGTTTGCTTTTTCAATAATCTCTTACTTTTTGGAAGACTCTGGGCTGCTGAACATTGACGATCCTCTGGATATGTATTCATTTCAAAATGTCATGCTACCAGCTATTCAAACATCAACTTGACGTCTTCCATGAAGGTTGGGTTCATCATTTGTTGAGAACCGAGCACAGTAGAACTCCGCTGCAACTCTGGATGATGGGGTTCTTAAACTTTCGGGAGACTGGTGTAGATGCCACAGGCTTGGAAGCTGAGGTTAGCCTCACATTATTATTATTATCAACAAGTAAATAAGAAACATTACAAATGAAAAGCATAGTAGGATTAAATTGGAAAAAAGGATAGTAATAAGACGGTAGTGCAAACTGGTGTGGTATAGAAATCCTACACCACTCCATGAAGAATACAATCCAAAGCATGAGTTGTAACTATGCTAGCACACAGACTGCTACACAATAACACTATGACACATGTATCTTCATGCTGTGGTGTAGGATTTCTTTACCACACCAGTTTGCAATACCCTCCTGTTTCTTTACTTTTTTCTAATTCAATCCTACTACTATTTCATTTCTAATGTTTTTTATTTACTTGTTTCCGTTCTTGTTTCTTAAAAACAATACTATCTGTTATGATTATGTGGTCATGTTAATTATATCACATGCGCATAAATTAACCATTTATTGCTGATAACATCATTAGCATGCGTACGTGTAGTACAATTGACATTTATGTACATGGTTTATTATTTTCTTAGTTACTTAAAACAAGATAGCTTCTAAATAGCTTCTATAACTTCTAATATCATCTGTCTAATATATATAACATTGTCAAACTATCATAACACAGTAAAATAGTAGAAAACTACAGTAGCATGACTCAAACAGCAGAATGCATCAGAAATGATTAGCGGCTGAGGTAGGTTACCTCGAAATTGATAGAAGGACAAAAACAATGTGTTGACCAACAATGGGCTTGTCAAGTCAGAGCAAGAAAATGGCGAGCGAGTCATAACAGCTCCTTTGCCTAACACTTCAATGGAAATATGTGCTGGGTGTGGTCAGCCACACGGGAATATTGCTACGCAACAGTAAGCTACGTAGCGGGCAATTTTATTGCTGTCTTTACTGCGCTCTTGCTTAAAAAATTGTCTTATCTTTAGTGGTAAAGTTGCACTTGCAGCAATGTAAGTCCTTTTTTTGTACAATGAAATTGCAAAACAAAATACAAAATTATAAAATAGTAACTTCCTTTACTGCTAATGAAGTTCTGAACTTTATTTCTGCTGATGATGATGACGGTTTTGGTCAGAACTTTGACTTGGGCTGTGATGATGAACTAGAGTTCAACAACTATGAGTAAGAAAGCAAAATTTCCTATGTGCAGTACAATTATAGTTGGTTTCAGTTGAGTTGCCCAAGTACCACTCCTTATTACTTATTTACTACTAATGCTAGCAACTTGAAACTTAGTACAGTTGCGTAACAGGTTCTTGTGAAAATCTATACCAATTTTTGAGCCTAGGTACTTTGAAGGTTCTGAACGGGTTCTTCTGCTCTAGTTCAATGGGAGCTGCCATGGTGAATCATTACGTTCATGCTACATCACACTCGTGAATATCATTTGCATCTCATTATTTTAACAAATTTATTAATTTTTATTTTATTGAATAAAAGCATACCGATAAGGTCCTTTAAAGAAGCAGGCATTCAACTAGCAGCCTATACTACTGGGAAACATCTGCTGTAGCTGTCTACAGCTTTCTCCATCACCGTAGGTTTCATCACCCTTAACCTAGGTTGCTATTATCTGTATCCAAGGTCTTTGTTAGATTTATAACAGAAAGGTCTAGCCACTGATAATGAAAGGTAGTAGTATCCAAAGCAAGGATAAAATAGACAATAAAAGATCACAGAGGGGAAGAAACGCTCAATGAAAGAGTTTGCTTGCACTCCGTCATCATTTTTGGGTGTAGCTAGGAATGAAGTTCTGTGATGCAAAATTTGATTTACTTCCTGTGTCAACTCAAATGAAACCGATTATACTAAGTTTTATGGCAAGGGATGAGAAGTATGACAAGTATGATTGCAGAAGCAATGATTATGAGTAAGTATACCTGATATTGCAAAGCAATTATTTCTATAAAAGAACTTTTAGCATGCCAGATGATGTATTGAGAGGGATGATGATTCATTGGAGACTACACCTGTTTATCGAGACCTGCAAGAGTGATGTAATCATAAAAATAATAATAAGGACCATAATAATAATGACAGTAATGGTAATAATAACAATGATAATAATAAAAATAATAGATACAGCAATGTGATTACATGTAAATTTATTGTAGGGATTACCAGTGGACTGATGAGCTTGGACCTATGTTTGTGGAGGATTTTGACCAGCCTACTTGAGTTACAGTTCCAGTGCCAAGAACAGCAGTAGGTGTCTTCAAACTCATATTTGACCAGGTCCATGTAACCCATACAGTGACAGAAACAAATCACTACACTCAAACGGTGATGGGAGATTCTAAGTATGAGAAGTGGGAAAAGTTTGGGGCCAGTGATCTGTATGCCTACTTTGGTATCATGATATTGATGGGGCTTGTTGATCTCCCTTACCTTTACAACTACTGGAGCAAGGACAAAATTTTTTGTTATCCAGCTATTGCTGAAAAAATGGCGCGTGATCGCTTCATTGACATTCACAAGTACCTTCATTTTACTAACAATGAAGCACATGGCAGTGATCTAGATCACCTGTGGAAGGTAAGGGAAGTACTAAGTATGATAAAAAGGTTTTGCCTTTATAATCAAAACAGAGAATGCCCCATTGACAAGGTGATGGTTCCATACAAAGGGAACTCGTCACTCAAGCAATATATGCCAAAGAAGCCTGTGAGACGTGGTTTAAAGGTGTCGGTGAGAGCATATAGCCATAAAAGATGTGTCTCAATTCCAAGTGTATGTAAGCAGGGAAATATCACCATAGAGGGGTCTTGGGGCGAGAGTAGTGAAAGATCTTTCTCGCAGCCTTGTACACAAGCACCATCACTTATACTGTGAAAATTTCATCACCAGCATTAATCTCTTTCAAGAACTACATGAAGGACTGTATGCAACAGGAACTCTATGATTTCATTGCAGGGGCTTCCTTACGGAGCGAAAGGTCCATGCTATGAAAGGGTTTCCTATGAGAGAAGAGAGTGAGAGCAGACACAGTACTCTCAACCGTAATCTGACTACAAATCTTATTACAGTTTGCTCTACATTCTGCCAGACTGTATCACTTCATGAGGTTCAGAGAAAAATGAAGACTGGAGAGCATTGTAATTTCTCCAGTCCCCATGCCATCATCACCTACAATAAATACATGGGGGGAGTAAACAGAAATCACCAGGTAAGAGAGTATGATCATGTCAGAATCAAGAGCAGATTGTACTACAAGTACCTCTTCTGGATGGTATTAGACATTGCTGTAACCAATTCCCTCACAATAGCCAAAACTCACCCTGACCTACAAGATGTGAAGTCCACAAAAGCTTTTCGGACAGCTTTGTCCCAACAGTTACTAGATGGTTATTGTTCAAAAAAGGGGAAGGGAAGAAGGCCATCTGAATCTACTAAGAACTTCAGAATGGCACATTATCCACTATTTGGTGATGGAAACCAATATATATTCCACTACTGCTCACTACAAAAGAATAGAAAGGACACAAAATGGTTTTGTGAAGAGTGCAATAACTACTTACACCACAAGGGTCAGGCTACAGGCTGCTTTCTGCAGTATGATATCCACCATGTTGGACATAATACTGCTTTCTCAACTGGTGTCACTTTCACTTACATGTAATATACTCATTCATCTCCCACATACTGTCTCTGCTCTCACTCTCTCACCATCTCACGACCCTCACTCTCTAACCATCTTACTGCCTCACCATCACTCCCTTCAAACACTGGTCCCACTCCCTCCCTTCACTGGTCTCACTCCCATCACTGGTCTCACTCCCTCACATCATTTACTAGACCAAAAGTAGTATGTGAGTCATGTTTGCATGCTTGTAAATGTGAAGTGAATATTGTCTTTATATTTGCTATGGTTCACAAATGTTGTGTAAATATTGCACATAGATTTACAATGTATTTATATACCCAGTTAAATTTATTTCATATTTACTATTAAATTTATATCACTACGTAAATGCATCATATATTTGTTTTAGATTTATTTTGTATTCGATATATCACAAACTTAAAATTAACAATTAGTCAAGAGTTTTGAACTACAAACTCAAAGCAAGCATAAGAAGGTAAATTAGTCTAATAGATAGTGTTTCTTTACAGGAAGTGTTGTGATATTGTTGGACAAACACAAATAAGATTCAAGAGCATAGTCTCCTACAACAAACTGAGAGTAAATCCTATTAAAAGGAATGAATGATGCATTACCAAATAAATCAAAAATATTTTTGCAGTATAATTCAGTAGGATAGCTTATAAGATTTCTCTATGGATGTGAACAAAACCAATCTACCTCAGCAAGATTATGTACCAACAGCTTTGTTGTGCCTTCTATATTGAGGAGTACATTGTGTTTAAAGTAAGTAAGAACTATACCAGGACAAAGTAACACATCATCTGTCACTACTTGTCCACCAAGGCCACACCAAGCTCCTATTATAAATGAAAAGCTTTTTGATGAAGTTTTGCTTGATCCCCACAATTGACCCCTTGCCTCTACTCTACTACACTGAATTACAAACTTGCTCATATCATTTCTATCTGCAGCCAGCATATTTTCTGTGTATAATATTTTATAAACATAGTACAAGCGATCTATGTCATATTCTTCAAGGAGAACTTTTCCTTTGCCTCCAAGAAAGTGCACATGACTATCATGAGACCACAAGTGTGAAGGAACATCACTTGTTTTTGAAGTGGTAGCATAGACATTTTAATTGAAGTGTTGTCATGATATACCAATATTTCACTCAAAGTACCTGCTTCAAATTAAAGTCAAAGTCAGGTATTTCAATGAAACTTTCAGTGGAAAGTGCCAAATTACGAAAATGTAGGTCCCGACATATTTTTCTTATTATTTGAATTTCAACTGAGCAATTGTTAGTAGGGAACTTTCTTAAATAGCCATTATATCGCTCAAAGGCAAAAACCCAAAAACTACTTAAGGGACCATAATCAAGAATGCAGTCTTTCAAATGCATGTGCAAATGCATAATATTTGTTACTGCTTGTTGCCAATACCTAGATTCTATATCTTTACAAACATCAAGTAATAAGCTTCATCAAATTGTTCCTTTCATATTATAGATGGTGACAAAAGCCTACAAACATGAACAAATTTCCTCCAAATTTCTAAATGCACAGTACCAAGTATCCCTTAAGGGCACACACAGAAAATATTAGAGTCCAAGATTGCCACTGGTCTGCCTTAAAACTAGAGAACTTAGATGCTATTTTCCTTGGTATTCGTCCGAGGTAACTAGGAACTATGCAGAAATCAACTTTCTCTTGTATTTCTGAAAGGTTCCTATTAGTTAGGGCTGTGACATTTTCATCCCATTCTTTCATCCAAATGTTCTTCATCATATGCTTGGCTGTACCTAAGAAAAGATGGTGCAAGGGGTCAAACCACATGATAACGGACACAATCAAAATATGGCAACTCCATAAGTGCTGTATAGCGACTTCTAGTATCACTTTCTACTTTCTGACGTGTAGTTGCTGTAATCTGGTTTAATGCACATTGTGCATTTGACGATGAAGAATTTCTGTTGGTATGGGTGCAGCTTCAAAACCAGAATACGGCACATGAGAACCAGGGCCATCTGTATAAAAGGTTTTTAGACATTTTGAGCACCCCAGCATTGCAGCATGCCCCAAAAACCCACACACTTTCCTTGCTGCAGGTATGTCGCATGAAACCATCATTAGACCAGCTTACACTAAAAATGTTTGTTCCATATTATCTGGTTTAACATATAGGCCTTCTAAAAACACGTGGCTTAATTCATCAACTAATGGCTCTAAGTATGTGTTAATATTTAGTGGTGGTTCTGTTGGTCCAGGTATAATTCCTGGCAGAATGAGGTTTTTAATCTTATAACGCTCCAAATGAGGCAAGTTTAAAACAGCAATGTATATTGCTCCAACACTGTAAGGTGAGTGCTTATATGGATTGAACCAATCAACATTTAACATTAAACCTAAGTTGTGTGGAGCTGCAAGAAATGGATTATCGTTGCAATACATGAAATTCTTCCATACTCTGCCATCATAGACATCTTCCAGCTTATTATCTTCAATTTCTCTTGTCCTCCAGTGCTCACACGCTTTAAGAACTCCATTCTTCTCTAACAGATTTTTGAGACGGCTTATCACAGATGAGTAACAATAAACCTTGAAGGATAGTACTTCTGCAGCCAATCTTTCATTACAAGGTTTACAATTGTATGCTTGTGGGTGATTTGGGTACAATACCCTTTGACACTGCCAGGGAATTTTTTCCCACCTATTATTTGGGAACAATCATCCAACCTATAGATACTGTGACAAGAAGGACAAACCACTAGTTTATCAAATGAATCTGATAAAATGTGACAAACAGATTTCATTGCATGCAATGATGTTGGAAATATTTTCACCAAAGGAGCTAATGTGGAAACTATTGATCCTAAGAGATGCAAGAAGAATGAGAAAAGCTTAAGAAGAGAGTTCCAACTGTTATCGAAAACTTTCCAAGAAGCGACAGAAACAGAACGATTTGGTGAAAAGTGTTTCTCATTGGACTCCCTGGAGATGAGACTGGAATCGAATCACTAGTGCATTTATCTGTAAAATCGAAATCTTGTATGTCATGGTCATCAACTCCATCCCAAACTTTGCAATCTATTATATATGGTTCACTATTTTTCACTGATTAACATCTTTTAGTCCAATCTCAACTCTGATTATGTCTTCTTCATCATGTCCAATCTCATCTGAATGCAATGTTATGTGCGGTATAATAATTATATGAATGATAAGCTATATACCTGTCATTTCCAGTTTCACACCATTGCAAGAATCATGATCTAGGCCTAGCTGCTCCCTGAGTGGGGAAAAATCATTGACTGCAGGACTCTGCTGTATTATGTCATGTTGAACATCTATATCTATTGTAAAAGAACTATAATGTTGTTGTTATTATCTGAATTACCTAATTCACTATCTGAATCTGATGAAAATAACTGCTTGCTGCAATTGGAATGCCACGTTTTTTCATTCTGATTAAAGTATAGAAGACGATGTCGTTGGTATGTCACTTTATTTACTGTCTCCTGACAGTGAGGACAGGACAGTTTACCTAATCTCCTTCGTAAAAGTGACATTGTCTAAAACAATAATACCTTTACTACTTTGATAATGACTGTTTAGTGATAAAAATAAAAAAAATAAAAACTATAATAGTAGTAGTGGCAGTAGTAATAATAATAATAATAATAATAACAATATTAACATTATTTTTGTTATTATTATTATAATTATTGATTACGCACATGTGCAGTTTTGTCTTCCTTCAAGGCAGAAATTGGCAAATTGCAGCTGGCAGTGAGCAGATCTAGTAATAAAGAACATATTTTTGATGAAAAGACTTAAGTAACTGCAGTACTTAGTTCAATTATAACATATCGTATACTTACAGAAAATGATGTTTCACACTCCCATGAGACAAAGGGAAATTTGGATGCCACACTTTACAAACTGTGCTCCCTCTCCAGCTGCTAGCACAACTCGTGCCTCCCCTAGTTCTTCTCCGTCTCCTTGTTCTTCCAATTTAGAATCAAATAGGTGAGTCCAGCTCTCCTTCTTACTATTCTCCTCTATATTTAGACGAACTACAACTGGACGTACACTTTGTACTAGTAGTGGTAACACTAACAGAAGTGATAATGGCGATAGTACTACAGCAGCTGACTTAGCAGATAATTCTTGAGAAAAAATTGGATGGTTTAATAGCTTCTAAAGATCAAGCTAGTTAAAGAAATAAAGAAAGACATCTCTCTAAAAAGATGATAGTATGGTACAATTTATGTTATGCATGCAGTCATTATTTATGTGAATAGTCTGATGTTCGTCATGTTGTTAAAGCACTGGGTGAAACACTTGAACATCCACTAGAATGGGATTATTTCAAACCATAAATATTATTACTTAATTTTGATAAAATAGTTTTTATATTCATGCAGCTTTAACCATGGAGACAATCATCATGTCACTGATGAAATCGTCAAAGCTGTTTGTTGTAAAAATGTTCCTCCACATTTAGCAAGAAGTGAGCTTAGTGCTAAATGTATCAAATTTTTAATTATTATAATTATAGGAGCTGCCATGACATATTTCTCAACAAGAAAGAGGCGTATAAAAACAGCTGAATCTAACAGCCATAAGGATTTGTTGATGAAGCAGTGGCGACGGCAAAGAAAGCATAATGTGAGACTGCATCAATTTTAATTTTAATTATTATTACTGTTCAAAAGAAATTGCAAAGTCGAAAGGTGGCAATTAAGTCTGCCACCTCTCTTTCTACCAAAGAAAAGGAGAAACTTAAGTACACTTATGAAGTTGTCCTACATGTGAAGTGAGGAATCTGGTAGCGACACTGAAGAACGTAGGATGTTTGTAATTGACCCTTTACCTTGTCTTTCTGATGAAGCTAAGTCTCATTTTCAAAGTCGTGATAGGAAATCATCCAGAAGAACAGAAAGAGGAGCAGAAATGATGACAAAGAGAAAGGAGGGAATGCCATCACAAAGAGAAGCCCCAGAAGACTGTCCAGAATGGGCTCTTTGTCAAGAGTCGTAACTACAATGTATATTACAGACTTGACACTATGTTGACATGCGGTAATGAGTATTATTATTACTTTACATATTTATTTATTTATTATTATGTTAGGTCAGGTTAGTGACAAGTATGAAATAATTATAATTAGAAAGATTGTTATTATTATTATTAGATATGTAAATATTATTATTTGATATGTCAAATACATTGTCATGAAAAAATGACATTTTAGTAAAAAAATCAAAAATGGTTTCACTAATTTTACTGAGCAAAATACTTCCATTTACGTCATGGGAAATATTACATTTGATTTCGTTCACTATATCTCCAAATGTGAAAAAAATGCGGAGTTTGCACAATGTGTAAACATATTACAAATTTAATATTCACCATATTTACTATTATCTTTAAATGCTTGGCAAATTTCTGTTTTACCTTTTGTCAAATATATGTAAATGGAATGTTTAACATAGATTTACATTATTTGTTGTAGTAGTATATATGGCCTTTTATATGGTGATTGGTCTCATTCAGATCCACTCCTTCCCATCACTTGTCCTACTTCCTTCAATCACTGGTTTACTCCCTCACATCGCTGGTCCCACTCCCTTCCTTAACTGGAATCACTCCCTCCCTTCACTGGTCCCACTCCCTCCCATCACTGGTCCCACTCTCTCCTATCACTGATCACACTCGCTCCCATTACTTGTCTCACTCCCTTCAATCACTGGTCCACTCCCTTCAAATACTGGTCCACTCTCTCCCGTCAGTCATCCCACTCCCTCTCATCACTGGTCTCAATCCCTCCCATCAATGGCCTCACTCCCTGCAATCACTGGTCTCACTCCCCATCATCACTTGCCTCACTCCCTTTAATCACTTGTCTCACTCCCTCCCATCACTTGTCTCACTCCCTCTCATCACTGGTCTCGTTCACCCTCATCATTGGTCTCATTTACCCTTCTCACTCATTTCACTTACTCTATCAGCCATCACTCTCACCATTATTATCAGCAGTTACTACATCAACCTGCTCTTTTCAGAGCCACCACTCACCAAAAGATCGAACACTTTACATGTAGCCTAACTAAAATTTAAATGTAATGTACATTTCTGTTTTGCCATGACATTTATTTTAGTGCTAGCATGATCTATATTGTCAAGTAATGTACACATAATGATGATGTACGTCATTTCTGAAATTTAACGTACTATAATAGCAGTATAGCCATTTTATCCAAAAAATTGCAAGCTACCAGTAATATTTTAAAAATACATATAACAAACTATTATAACTTATCTTGAGCAAGATAGTCATTGACAATTGTCCTGTTGAAGATTGTCAAGCTTAGTGGACTAAAGACTGGTAAATAAGGTAACATGTGATAAATAATGGCTCAAAAACACTCTTACTCATCAGAACCACATTTGACACTTGAACATTCATAACCACTGTTCCAACGACAATGAGAAACAAACAATAAGGCAGGTAGCCTAGCAGAAGCCTCTTTCAATTGAGAACTAACGATGGGTGTGGCCAGATATTGCATAGCAATGCCTTAAAAACACAATGTAAGTTGCATATCGGCTTGTTGATTCCTCAGAGGTGCTTTCAGCTTTGACAAACCTTCATGTGGTACCATTTGAGAATGCAAAAAGTGGAAAGCATTGTATTTTTTAGCATCACTTCCTTAAAAGTGCTCAAAGAATCTGAGCTCAAACTATCAGGGGAAGCTCACAAACTTCCTTTTGTCTTTTGCAAATAAAACTTGTTCTGCAACTAAAACAGCCTTTCAAGACTGTATATCTAAAGTTTTATGTTGATTGCTACTTAATAAAGCAAACGGCTTGGTGCTGAAGCAGCCCTACTTAATTATGGACTCCATAATAAACAATGGGTGTAGTGTTAGTAGCATACCAATGGCATAGCAACCATGGCTTTGACAAGTCCCAGTAACGTTTCTACTCAAAGCGTCTTCTCCACTGACTTCTGCCTCTTTGTTTCTTCATATTCTGCCTACCAGGTTCTACTTTACAAGAAAAAACTCTCTCCTTTGCTTTGCTAAGTCCATGTAGCGAAAAAAAGCGGTGCATATCTTGACAATAGACGCTCTGTTGCTTTATGCAACATCATTTACTAGATACTTATTATACCTAAGGATAACCATCACATAATGGCTGCCTGCAAGTTTCGAGACTCTTGGCACAAGATCTTTAGAGATATTTGTTGCTATACTGGTACTGCTTAAAAATTATTTTAAAATAAATTAATTCTGTACCGTGCGTGTAGCTACTATAATCAAATTGCAGCATATAAAGGTTAAAATGGCGTCAAGCCACAAACCCACACTGTGTCTGCTGCTGGATTCTGTCTTCCATTTTACTCTCTGTCCTTGCTTCCTTTTGAAGCCACTTTGACCCAAGCACAGAAGAATGATGCAAAAGCCAACTTGAGCGGTTCTCTAGTTTAAAAGATTATCCAGTTCATGGAAGAGGATGAAAGAAGAAAAAAAGTGAAAAGTACTTTGCAGAAATTTGAATTTGGGCCTGTTCTCCAGAATACTGCTACAATACGGTCCACTTTAAAGGTACCAGGAGAATTGGTCAGTGACACAATGCATTAGGTGTGAAAGGTCTATAAATAATAGCCATGGGGCTGTAGTATACTATTGTCTGAGCCATAAATATGCATCCTAGAAATACTAAGATTAATAGGCCTGGTATTGAAGCATTAGTGACTACCTTTGACCTAAGGAATAGCTTTCTATCAGTATCATTTTAGTATATAGATCACCAAATTTTCCACTGTAAAATCTTTAACTGCAATGATACAATTATTTATTACAATTGACTCATTTTGGCCAACATTAGTCATTTAAGACTTTAATGTAGACTTGTTGGCCAATACACTTCAAATAGATTATAATAATTACAAACAGATGGTGCAGACTACTACAGATGGCGGACCTTGATTTTTCATGTCTGTGTTAATCGTTTGTTATCTGATGTTGTTTGCACTGTCATTGATTGCCATTACAGTGATCACTACATTGTTGTAATATACCATTTCACTGTACAAATACAGATATTAACACAGGGATGGCTCGCTAACATGGCTGATAAACCATCAACATTATGCACACATTCATACAGAAATGCATTCACTCTAATAATAATTAAGCTTTTGCTCTTGATATTATTACTCTAATATTCACCTATTTAATTTCTATTTATGATTAATGATGGCTTAGATCATGCTATTAGCACCAAAGGTTTGATTATAATTTAATTCTTATTCCATTACTTTGTTATAGCTATAGCTCTTCTAGCTTTTATAAATTAATGGATCATTTTATGAAGTCAAAGTATTTTGAGGTTTCTTACCTCATAAAATAATGGAGATGTTGCTGTTTCTTTATTTCGTTATTGGCCATTTTTACTAATAAGTGCTCTATTCAGGTATTATCATTGGTTTTTGCTTTTGGACTAAACTCGCTGAATTTAATGCTGTTATGTTTATATTTATTGTAAAGCAGCCAGCCAAATGTATTACAGGTAACATTTTTATTGATTTGTGCACTTACTATTGTCAATAGGTTGTCTTATCAATTTCATACACTTTCCAACCTCTCCATTCTTGTATTTTAGTTAGAGGATTTCGACAAGGTCATTTTTTTTCCTAACATTGGCCGTATTGATGTGTTTCAGGAGTGTAATACACAATAAGTAAACCACTTAATTGATGTTAGTGTGGATTCTACTTCGTAAAGTGATATAAAGATAATTTTTTTGAGTCCATACTTTCAACAGAAATAATGTTTCCATGTTATGAGACATGGTTTTTTCCTTGGGTTATCTGTGAGACTGTGAGACAGCTTCCTTAAATTAAGGCTCTTATAGGTATCTACAGCTGAACTAGAAAATTGTTTGCATTATTAAGTGTGTGACTGTGTTGCAAAAATTAATTGATGAGGTATTATGTTTTAATAGCATGTAGTTTAATTCACTTAATGCTTTCCTAGGTGTCTCCAGTCAGCACACACTCTATGCTGTGCATTGCCATTACGGGAACCAGAAACTTCTACAATTAAAGATATGGACGTGAAAATGATGCACCAAAAATTATTGGTAAACCTGATGACAAATCTGCATTGATGCCATTAAATGAGCATACAGTAATTTTTAGTAATGCTTTATAATTATGAATGCACTGAATAATCCTACTTACTTTGAATAATATATTAGAAAATATACATTAAAAACATAGCGTTATCAATGCCAATGATTCAAGATTTTACTTTGCATAAGCAATAATTATTACAAACATTTACATTTTAAAGCAAGCAATGACATTATTTGGTTTCCTGACATGACGTCAAAAAAGCACATAATTATAATTTAGTGGCACTGAAGGGTGAAGTATAATTTCGTTTCTGAAGAATTGAGATTTATTTTAGATGTATCTATTACAAAATGTAATACATACTTTATATTTCATCATTTGAAATCATGATATATGAAATGTATATAAAAACAAAATAAAATTTAAGTCAATATTGAATAATGAATAATGAGTTTTTGACAATGACTAAGCAATCAAAAGTTCACTTCTTCGAAAATTTCCTTTTACACCTGGAGGATGCAAGCCCTGTCATGTGGATAAAGTATGATTATTAGTCAAAACAATACAAAAGACTTACTAATTCACATTTTAAGGGTATTATTTCTGATGTCTTTGATCTGCCAATAGTTTCATATTGTTAGTCATCTGTGCAACATCAGCCTCCAAAAGGACAATTCTATCTAACTATGAACAAAATAGTGACTTGTGAGTTTCTACAGGTTAAACAAACCTTTCCTATCTTTGTAGTATCATCCATGATGCATAGATGTAGGCAGGGTCTGGCATATATGGGCATTGCCCGACCTGACTCTGTGAGCTAACATGTAGGCAAGGGCAATGAGGGCAGAAGCTTGGGCAAGGTAGTTGGGCAAGACTGAGTGTGTCACTGTGTGTGAGTGTCAGACTATCATTACTACAGGTGTAATTGGACACTGGAACTATACTGTCAGTCTGTGACTGTCACTTAGCCTGAGGAGTGAGGAAGAAGCTGAGAGAGCCAGAGCTCTAGCAGCAGCCATTTTATTCAAGTTATGAATTATGTCATCAAGTTAATTATTAGTGACGCCAAGCTAATTACTGAAATGGCGAGCAAACGTCAATCTTCCATGCTGTTTGACCTATATCTTTTATATACGGAAAGAGATTTGTCTTCTAAGCTCTGGGACTGCTTAAACGAGGTAGTCATCAAGTTTTCGGTCTCTCACAAAAACTCAGGTGATCATCCTCAGAGTCGAGTTTCCTCCTCATTTTTTTGTTAACTGACTTTTTCAAAGCCACCATATTACTAAATATTTCTTTACGATAAAACAATAATAATTGTGTATGCATGCATGATGCATGTTAGATAATGCAACATCTCCATATTTCAGGTTGCAAAAAATGGGTGTGGCCAAATCTTTGGTGCGCTTTGTGCACCTACCGTTTTCTCCTTACCCAACCTTCTTTCCTAGTCTCCCAACGGCTATGCCTTGATTAACACAAGAATCCAGAGAATGAAATATAGCAATGAAAGTGTTGTGGAACTATCAAAATCCAAGCCTTATATAAATATGTGATGAAAAACCATTGCATTATAGTTTTTTACAGCAACAAGTAAGCTCATATTCCAAAACATCACTAGAAGTGATGACATATTCTGTTTCCACTCTATAAAGTATAAATCTTTAGAATACAAATATGTTGTACTTTAATACTGATATAGGTGATGTTGCAATAATTCCTCCTTCTATAAATAGTTCACTAGTGCTAACAACTGGCAAATCAAACACCCATTTTCATCTCGAAATATTTGGGAGAGATCCATCCCTAAGCTGCACGTTACAGGGATCAGCCTATAAGAAGTTTGATAAAAATAACAAAAATTAATTGCATGTGTCTCACATAAATTTGTTTAAGTTCTGTTGTTATTATGACTTCTGTAGCAGAAATATCAACAATCTTTTTCCCCTAATAAAAGTGATGTTTTCTTTTGAACAAATTGGCCCAATTACTACGTAGTCTGAATAAGTAATGCTGAATATTTAATGGCCTTGGTACAATATTTTTAAATTGACAATTTGGGAGCACACAGAACATTTTCCATGGGATTATTTCATTATTAAATGACTATTATCTCACCTTACAAATATCATGTATCATTGGTTTACAGCTACGAAATAAGAATTATCAATGAGTAATTCAGTATGGCTTAATTCAACTCACTACATGGCACTGAATGAGATTGACTGACTTTAATGGGATGCCTTAAAATTAGCTTTACGGACTGGGACTGATGGTGACAACTTCAGAAAACAAGTTGCTTGGAGTGCATGTTTTTTTCTAAAGATAATAAAACAAGTGGCGGAAATACACAGACAATTTACTTCCTTAGTAATTTATTTTTGACTATCATTATAATAAATTATTATTATTATTCTAAGCACCAAAATTTAATGATATTGTGCACTTTACAATAAAAGCATGAAACTTGGTACACAATTACTAAATGTCAAATTGAATTTTTTTGATGTAGAGCCACATCAGATTTGACCTTTGGTGACCTTTGGGTGCTAATTGATGTTCCAAAATGGGTTATTAATTATCCGATACATCAAATGCACTTAAAATAGGTATCAAATGAAAGATGTCTTTAAAAGAAATATAATGGTACAGGTTTCATTGCAATACAATGTTTCATTATAAAGTTATAGCTAATTATGTGTTATCAAAATGAAGTAAAAACTATGACAAGCAATTTATATACTTACATGATAATTAAAGGGAGGTTTTAAAAAGAAATAGCAGTCACAGTGTACTAACGGAGGTATTAAAAAGATCATTTGTTTTGCACTGATTCAAGAGTAAGTTATTTTAAAATGCATTTTAATTAAAATTTTTGTGATTCAATAGTAACAGATAATGGCTAAACGTCATATTATGATAGAGGGTTCAATAACTCTAGCACCAAAAGAATCATCTATAACAAACTGGAATTTGTGTCATTAGCCAAAAAGACACTAGCACTAGCTTAGAATGCCCTGCCCGATCAACTAACTTCTCCCTTGGCACAGGTTATAA
This sequence comes from Amphimedon queenslandica, assembly GCF_000090795.2. NCBI lineage: Eukaryota > Metazoa > Porifera > Demospongiae > Haplosclerida > Niphatidae > Amphimedon > Amphimedon queenslandica. The sequence goes on along the minus strand of NW_003546266.1, from coordinate 241,576 downwards.
ATTTCTTGCTAATCACCTAACAGAGTTTAACACTCTTCGACTGATCTCTGCCAGTGAAATTGAAACACTAGATGAAAGCGACGGAATGGAAGCTACAATGATGAGGCACCAAGCTTGTTGGCATAAAACATGCCGTTCAAACTTTAATAAAACTAAACTCTATCAGCTTAAAAAAAAGAGTTTCAAAGGAGGCTTGCGAAATTCATGCATCACTTTCCAAACATACAAGTTCTAATAGTGCACAATATAGCTCTAACAAATGTTTCCTTGTATTGAGCCAGCCACAGTTTCTTCAGTTCTTTATAATGCTTCTACATAGGATATCGACAGGAAGGTTCGTGAATTTGTGAGGATACTGAGCTCCTATCTAAGCTTTCATCAAGTGACAAGATTGCATTCGAAGCTAAGTATCACAGCAAGTGCCTTGCAGCATTGTAAAATAAAGCTAGAGATTCTGCCAATAAGGAAAGAGATTTAAATGGACTAGAAGATATTCATGGCATTGCCTTTGCAGAACTGGTAGCATGAAGAGAAGACATTCACTCTGAAAGCACCATTGCCCCAGTCTTTAAACTGGCTAATTTGGCTAACCTCTGCAAGACATGACTAGAGCAGTTAGGTGCTGAAATTAAAGGTTGTGTGCACACATCAAGATTAAAGGATAGACTGCTTGCCACAATTCCAGATTTTAGGGCTCACATGCAGTCAAAATACATTATGCTCTAATATGAGAATGACATAGGTGATGCTTTACGGAAAGCATGCCACCAAGATGGTAGGAATTAAGATGCATTGCATCTGGTACGAGCAGCTAATGTTGTTTCGAGAGCTATGTTCAAAACAAAGTTATGATTTGATGGTTCGTTTTCAGATTAATCCTTCTGTGATAATGTACCAAAGTGTCTGCTAGCTCTTACAAATATGATTTTAGATGGACCAAACATTGCATCTCAGTTGCAAGTAATCGAATCAAGGAACTCCACAGCATCTTACTCTATTTCTCAACTGTTGATGTTTAACAGCACCAAAAGATGCAGAACTCATGGTTCCATCACTCGTAGGTATCACTATGAAACACCAGTTCCACTTTATGTTGCACTAAAAATTCATTCACTAACAAGAAAAGGATTCTCATTCATGCACTTTTTAATTTAGGAATATGTGTTTCTATGATTGTTTCCTGAAGTTAGCAACAGATATTGGCAAAAGCATTTGTGATCAATTTGAAACAGATGGTGTAGTATGCTCTCATAAATTACGTCAGGGAGTATTTACAACAGCTGCGGTAGACAATATAAATTACAATCCTAGCTTCACAACATCAAAGGAATCATTTCATGGAACAGGTATTTCGCTAATTCAACATCTCTGTCATGATAATAAAGGGAATGGTCGTGGTATCATAATTCTCAAAGCAAGTACTTCAAATACATTCTGCTCCATTAAACCATTACCAACAGAGTACAATAATGATCCTCCTGCATCAATCAAAGAAAAGGACATTAATGTTCTTGAAAACAGTAGTTTTTTTAGGTCTGAGAGTACTCAAGCCATTACCATTGCAATGTCAGCAGAGGTCCAGTGGCTTGATAAAGTAATGGAAGCTATTTCTAAGGAAGATTTGGACAAGAATGAGTGGCTATTATGGTCAGCACATCATGCAAGTTTGCAGGAAAATGACATTCCTTCTGCTACTATCACTGCTTTGATGCCACTATTTTTGGACAATGCACTCCGTAGTTATGATTAAGTATTCTATGTTAATAGTGAAGACAGCAGTACAGCACCTAAATCCCAGCCAGGTTCCAATTATTACAGCAGATGAATCATTATTTGCACTTGCTAAGCAAATCCAGTGGACTTGTATGGAGTACCAAAGTGGACAAATGCATATATATTGATATACTTATAGAAAGGTTGTGTGGCAAAGCGCATCGCCTCATTAATGCATTGATTTTGTGACCAATTTTTTGATAGATTTTGCATTTACAGTGATGGATTTCTAGGACTTCTTGTCATCACATAATGTCACCCCCACCTATAGTATGTAGGCGTGTCAGCTTTAGAGACAAGATGGATGAAGTTATTAAGCAAGTTTATCCAGTTTAAAAGGATTTTACTGTTAGTTTCTATTGTAATTGTACAAGTAATAGCCCTAAAAGAAACTCATTAGTTACGTAGATCTGAAATACTTAAGTTGAGGTTATTCATCCCATTGCACTACACGACAACATTGAGACAGTCAAACTGAGATAGTCTTGAGTGTGTTAGCTCCGTGACTGTTGTTAATGGAGTATAGAAACCAAGATCTGCTTCGTTCCCAGTGAGAAATGAGTGTATTATTACAATTTCTGCTCATAGTTTCTCATATTGTGTTATCATTAAGTTATAGGAGGGGAAAAAATAAAGTAAAAAGAGAATAAAATCGTAGCCCTCCAGGAATGGCCCAGAGAGTCCCAATAAAGGAAAGGGACTGGTGTCAGTATACAAATGTTGGTGACTCTTTTAAGATAAAAATGATGTTTCGATGCCTGATACAGGATTGTGGAGGGCCATTAAACTATCCTAAATCATTATGATTGTGATGCTATTAATAATGTGATACTTTTTAAAACAATTTTGATGAAGTAGAAACATTTTAGTAACTATTAGGTAGCCAAATTGCTACAATGGTCTTTTAAATAGTGACATATAATCATAATGGCACTTACACCTTAAATTATTAGAAAATAATAAGAATAACATGTCCAAAGCACATGACTGTTAAATGAAATGTTTAGCTAGCTGTGATGCAAAGCAATGTGTTCTGAAACAATTTTAACTGAAAAGTGAAAATGATGGAGATATTGAACAGTACCTTTAAATTTCTCATGATCAACTAAGAGCAAAATTGACACTTAATTGCTCGTGGACTTAAGAACTAATTGATCAATTTGTTTTCATTTTCAGCTTTCAAGGCCAATTAAAGCATAACTAAACTTAAGGCCAAAGTTAGAGCAACATAGTATTATTTTATATCCACTTGCAATTTACTTTCATTTATACTTAAACATTACCTGTCAGCTGTACAAGGTGGTCTATGGTGAAATTGTTGAATTATGATGTCGAAGCCAAGAGTTTAGCGCACTGAAAATACCCACCAATGCTCTGCCTGAGTGGGCGTTGAAGTTTTGTGAGGGCTTTTGGTTCATTATTTTTTATTAGCCTTTTTCCATTTTCTTTGGGCTTATGAGCTCAAAGAAAAGGTGCAAAAAGTTGGTAAGCAAAAAAAACTTGAATTAGGTTAAAGAAAATAAAAAAATCAAAAGCTTTCCTGAGCCCTTAGCGCCCACTCTATCTTCCAGGATAAAACTTAGGTTTTCTAGATCAAAATTTGCCAATTTTACCATAAACAACCCTGTATAGCTAATAAGTATTGTTTGAGCCAAAATTTAAGTTACTTGCACAGAAAATTACAACATTTGTATTACCTTTGGCCTTTTAAGCTCAGTAGATTTTGCTTTTACTGGCCTTGAACGCCAAAAACGAGGTTGAATTGACCAATTTTTATGTCTGCTTGCAATGAACTTTCACTCTTGGTTAAACATTACCTGTGAGCTGTACAAAGTGGTTTAAGACAAAAATGGGGAATTTTGATGTAGAAAACTTAAGTGCTAGCCTTAAATATAACCAGCCCTGCCCTGCCGGGGTGGGCATTAAAGCTTGGTAAGGGTGCCTTAAGCTCTATCTTGTTCATTCTAAAAAATTTTTTCATTAATTTCTTACATTATATTTTTTACACTTATACCAAGGATGTAAGTAATTAGAACAGTAAAAGCATGGTTTTTTCACCAGTTAAAAATTATAAGTAAGGTTTCTGTTTTTTGTCAAAAAGGCTAGTTTTATAATAGTACAAAGCTTTATTTAGTAAAATTGGTCAATTTTGATCAAAAAGATAAATTTTAGCTGCTGAGTCAAAATTCAACTCCGTCCCATTGATTGGGTGTTTTGCGAAGCTGAGTTAGAGCTGAGTTGTTACCAAAAGCAATAGTCAATAAAATTCTAAAGCAGGTAATTTGCTCTTCAAGTCCTGTTAACCAATAGAGTTACAACTGATCGGTTACAACTTCCATCTCTGGTCGAACAACAGGAGTTTATGACATCAGAGGGTGCAGTGTTAGGCAGGCCTAGCCTACTAGGCGTGGCTTTTTGGATCATAATGGCTATTGCTGTCAATGAACAAGAAAACCCAAGAGAAAATCTAATTGACGAAATGGAAGAGCTTGTAGAGGAACATTTCACGAATGCACCGTTCAATGTAAAGTTAGTGTACTTCAATAACTGTAAAGATGTGCTTTCTAACTTCATTCTACTTGAAAGTAATATGGTAGGTACTAGTCATGAAGAATATGGTTTCATCTGTAAGAGACTTTGTTGCTATGCTGGAGATCATATAATCCAAGTGTGTCGTATAAGGACGCGGGGCATCCTAGAATAGACATATCTAACGCACAGTTACAATTTCTTACAAGGCATGATTTCATTTTATCTGATATGGCAGTGTTCTGTTCGTACTGTACAGAGACGTTTGGCAGAGATTAGGGTAACTAGAAGTAGGAGATACAGTACTCTTTTGGATTCTGAAACAGATGAGCAAGTGGCTGCAATTCAAAGAATGCAACCTGATAGTGGTTGCTGAATCACTGAAGGAATATTTAGTTATTCTGGCCAAATTATTCAAAGGAGAAGAATTAGAGGGGCACTTCACCGAGTCGATCATTTGGGATCACAGAGAAGATTAACCAGAGCATTACATAGGAGAGTTTTTAGTTTACCGTCTTCCCCAATGCTCTGTGGCACAATGACAGCGACCACAAACTAATATTGGCATTTTGTGATTCATGGTTTGATTGATGGATTCAGTCGAATGATAATTATTACATTTACGTGTTGTATCTAATAATAATAAGGCAGACACAGGCCTTCTATGTTTTGAACAGTCTGTTGAAAAATTTGGATTGCCAAGCAGGGTGAGGAGTGATATGGGTTGAGAAAACACTCATGTTGCTCAATTTATGCTTCACCACCCATTGCGTGAACCTGGCTGTATGTTAACGGGACATAGTGTTCATAACCAGAGAATAGAGAGATTATGGAGGAATGTATTCACTGAATGCACCAGTTACTACCATTCTATTATTTATTCACTTGAAGATAGCGGTCTTCTTGACAAGTCTAAAGAAGCTGATATTTTTGCATTAATATTTGTACATATGGAAGATGTTCAGCAACAGTTAACCCTGTTTAAAGATGTCTGGAATCATCACAAGATGAGGACTAGCCACAATCATACCACAATGCAGCAATGTATCATGTGACTTCAACATCATTTCCTATCTAATCCAAATGATAATGCAGATAATCAATTACTAGTTGACAATGATTATGGCATTGATTGGGAGGGTCCTGTCTGTACTGATGGAGACCACACTATTACAGTTCCAGAGTTTATTGACGAACTTCAAAATCCTTTAGTACTTTAAAAGATCAATTGCAGAGTGTGAGTGATGACGAAGTCATTTGCTGCATTTAAGCTACAGAAATAAATTTTGTAGTACGCAATTTTTAGTCCCTTAGGATAATAATAAGATGATTGTGTGATAAAAGATTGTTTAGAAAAAATAAAATCTTAATTATCAATAAAAATGATAAATGAGAGTTAAGTTAAAAATGAGAGTAAGTGCCAACTTAAATGTTAGTATTCCAGTATCCCATGTGACATTGCTAAACTATATGAAAACCACCATGTCCTTTGAAAGACCATTTCATTGAAGAGCAAAAGCTAGAATACTCCTTGTGACAGGTAAGCAGTTTGAGTTCCAAAGAACAGGTTGAAGCTGAAGCCATAGTGCGACTTGCATTACGTAGGAATGTTACCTCCAGTGTGCTGGAAAAACCAAGAGGAGGCTCTATCACTGCCAGTGAGAAATATTTATACATCATCTAAAGACACATCAATTGATCCTTCTGTATAAAGTAAAGTAACAATAATAATTAATACTGTAATATAACTCCTTACTTTCACATTCAGCTATAAAATCAACAAAATGCATGTAAGTTGCTTCCTCGTTTCGGCAAAGCGAAAATTCCTCGTCTGAAAACTTAACTTTGATCAATCCTTTATTGTATTCTGAAGAAATAAGAAAATATAAAACAATGTTTGATTCAAAAAATCTCACTAACATGCCATCAGCTTTTCATTCTCCTTCTCAAAAAATGTCTTCATAATTGTTGGAAATTTAACCATGTATGAGTGAATATTAAGACTTTCAAGACCCTTCACAAATTGCTCTATTTATGTCTTCACTTTGATCTAAGTATGGTAAGTAGAAACAACATTAGTAAGCTCTTCCTTGTTGTGAAGAGTCAGCACAGAAATTGGCTTTTTGTATGCAGTCTCAAACAAAGCATTAGCATAAGTATCATTATCAAAAATTGACTTTGGTTCCTCAACTGTTTCAGCAGAGCAAATGTACAAAATATATATGCTAAAAATAAGTACTAGTTCATTATTTTTACCGTTAAAACAAGTGAGCTGACTCCGGGTTTAGGTATGTCTTGTACAGGAATATTAGTACATGTACATGTTCCTGTGACCATGTATTCATATATTGAAGGTGCTAACATTGGAAAGCCAAAACCATCCCATACCACTGACATGGCTATTCATTCTCCATGTCTTTCATAAACTTCAACCTATGCACATGGTCTTGCTTGAAGCTTCTATAAAATATTCTTGAGCTGCTGATGACACAAATAACCTCCAAAATTCTCTGCATAGTCCCCCAATATCTTCTCCAGCTTCACCAACAAAAGTTACCTAAAATTAAAGATTTTTAAATTAGCAAAACTTGTTTGTGTACTTTTCACTGATTTTTTTGGTCAAATTTAGGTTTAGCAGAATGCTTCAGAGCATCAGTATGGGTAAAATCTCTCTGAAATTCCAAATAAAGATGTGGTGCAGTCAATGTTTTAATGAAGGACTGTTTTAATACAGCTTTTGAGGTCTGTTACTTCCGCCTTTTCTTTAGAACGTCCAGAATTGCTTTATATAAAATACAAATAAAATTTTGCATCATAGTTATAACATACTTTAAAAACATCACTGGTGGTTAATTTGGACTACTACTCGCATCAGGAACATGACTATTAATAGAGAAAGAGAGCAATTACATGTAGGTTAGTTGGTTTCAGTAGTGGGGTTATATGGGAATAATCGTACATGAATCATAATCTGTGTTACCTTTCAAAATTGTGACTGTAAGGTGGAGGAATATGGGCATAAACATCTAAGATAGAGGAATAGGACTGTAATCAAGATTGTCACTTAAAAATTAGGACTGTAACTGGGATTGTCCTTAGGTGTACCCTCAAAAGGTGATAGGTGTATAATTGCTCTTGTTCTAAAAAATAATGCGTAATTTTAAAGGGAAAACTAACTTGTCATATTGTGCTTGAAATTAATCTTAGCATGCACACAGTGGTTCAAAATGGCAGTTTAATTTAGGCAAAATAGATAAAACTACTAGCATTGTGACTATATTTTCAAACATAAGTATTAAGAGCATAATTACCTTTCTTCTTGACACTTAATACTCGCTTCCCCGTCAAGCTCATCCAAATCATTCTTCCCAGTAAAGCAAACAAACATAAGTTGATTAATGCTCCTGTGCACTTACGATTTACTTCTACAAATCTCAATATGATGTAACAAATCATCAAGTGGCAGGTCAATACCACAAATCAAACATTTTTCTTTTACCTAGACCATCAATAATTACAATATAACAATGATAAGAAATTAAAGTAATCACTCTGTAACTATTACAATAAACACTACAATTATCACATCTCTGCTATATGCTAACTTCAATATGTTGCTTTTGAGTCAGCTCGAGGTCTTTCTGTAATTGGCGAATGTATGTCCGAGCATTGCCACACTTCTGTAAGGCCCTTGGAGTGGAGAGGACTGACAAAAACAGTGGCATCAAATTACGTTAATTTGCCTTACTCTTGCACAGCTGGTAGCTGCCACCATTTACCAGCTTCCGAAACTTATCTTACAGAGCCTTCTTAAACGTTACTGCATCACAATCTACATCTTGACAGACTATTTTCTGCTCCCCAAGACCAGCACTTGTAAGCTCTTTTTTGCCAAGCAGTTGTTGGAATGGATGTTTGGTCATCATAGGCCAAGCAAACAAAGTCATGAGTCCAAGGCTTCTTCTTATCTGTATCTTAAGCCGAATTAAACTGAGGGAACAGTTTTACCACTTCTTCTCTTTCGGCGCACGATCTCTTCTTCCCTTTCCCTTTACCAACTTGCAGCCCAGACCTCACACGATTTATATTGCTTAAGACAGTATTAGCTCTAGCCTGCAGAGAAATGTGTACATAAAATAAATAATAGTTATTATTATTTTTATCATTTTATAATGAACTTTACAATACACATAGATTTGACACCAAAATAAAACACATGAAGTAGAGAGTACTCTAGCTGAAGCTGTGTTATACACAGAAACACAAAGATAATAAAACGACATGCTGTACTTTCAAGATTCGTAAATGAGGAACTGCTCTGATTTGCTTGAGATGGACCTGGTAATTTATCCTGCAGACTGGATAAAAACTCAATGGCTTTTTTGCTTTGTCCACCTCATCACTAGAGATATCGTTGCTGCTGCTACTGCTTGCCATTACTTGGAAGTGTCAAGGCGTTGTCATGACACGTAGACATCGATATCATAATCATATTGCACATCACAATGATAATCTAATGGATAATCGATCACGAAATCAATGCATGAATGAGGCGATGCGCGTCACCACACCACCTTCCTATAGGTATATCAATTTTTTGTTTTTGTCCACTTTGGCGCGCCATTAACTTGATCCAGTAGTTATGAAGAGGATCGTTTTATCATTGTGTTTGGTTAATTGCACATTGAGATGGTGATTTTAAAGGTGAGTTTACAATTTTCAGCATTTAGATATCTATTATGCAGGTACTAGAATGGCTGGATGGGATCAATGCAATCATACAAGCAAATATTGCCAATGCTGGAACAGCTGATTCTTTCATTTCTGCTAATCATGTTGCCAAAACAAGACATGCTCATCAAGTAACAATAATAAGCTTGCATGTTTCGTTGAATCATGCAGGCTTTGACGATCAAAATTTTAAAATTTGAAATTCAACATCTCACCCAAAGAATATGACACATGAAAACACTGCCTTAAAGACATTGAGTGGTTGAATGTGACGTAATTGTTACGAATTCTATATTCTATTGTACAAAGACAGTATAGAGGCCAACACTGAAGTTGTAGTAAGACATCATTTGATTGGCGACTTCATTCTCAACAATGAATACTGCATATGGCCTCTTCACGCTCTTCCTCTACTCCCTTCCCATGAAACAGTAATGCTTTATTCCCGTCTAATATATCTTCCCAAATAGACTTGCTGTACTTAGGTATATACCCCGACCATTTATCTTTAATTGTGTATTGCCAAGAAAGCATCTTTATTTGCTCTCCTTCTGTAGCACTCCAATGTCTCCTTCATGTTTATTACAATTGAAGGTTCCTTGGAAAATGAAAATTATTTGTACAAGTATCAGCAAAAGACTGGGAAAGGTCAAGGATATTCTTGCTTCGCATAGTATTAAATCAAGAATCTTACTATTGGTATACGAACAACAAGCAGTATTTTTAAAACAAGTCATTTATTTAATAATTAATTTTCAAGGTGAGAGTATACTGTCCTTTCCCATGCTGACATGTGACTGGGCCTTAACTGATTCAGTATTTAGTGGACACATATTTAATTGAAGGTGGCAACTGGCAGCAGACCTTGACAAAACCAGATAAACCTTACATAAACGTTGATGAATGATCATGACATGCAAAAAGTGAGCTGTATACATTAATTTTTCTACATAGTTGTTTTGTATTTTATATATATTTAATCTAATCATTAATTTTATATAATCAATGATAAGGCAGTCTAATCTGATTAAAATTATTTATTGTCTGATACTTTAACTATTTATTCATGATCTATTGACGTGCAACAGCAAACTAATGAAATACATGTAGATTGAAATGTCCTAAGACAAGGATGGCTAGTAATTCAAGTGGAGTGTACCCTCAACAGTTGTAACAACAGGGCAAGACTGTACTAAATGTTGCTCTCAAAAAAGGGGAATTGGTGGATAGTCGCCTCTAACTATACCAATGGGTCCAATACTCTGCCACTCTATTTTTTGGCGTTGTGAAGCCAATCTGTACATTAACTTTTTTTTTTAAAGAAGAATTTCACAAGAACTTTTACGAACTCCAGCTCAAAAACTTATAATTCTTGATATGGCATATTGTGCACTGCAACCTGAACTTTCCTTTTTGAAAGTTGAAAATCAACAATTTAGGAACTGGAAATTTGGAAGTTGCAGCTATTGTGCAGAACTTGTTGATTTAGCAGGAAAATGAACGTAGATAATACCACAATTTTTAGGATTTTAGTTTTATTAAAATGAAGTTTTAATCAGAAAATCAAGTTAACACTTAATGACAGTTATTTGCTTTCTAACTTGCAGAGCTAGTTAATTCAACAATATAATAATTAAATGATATCAGTCAAGGAAATAAAGTGGTATTCTTTAAACTGACAAGTATAAATGATTTATTATTCAAAAATTTCTTGTGCTTCACATAAGTAAAGACAGATTTAATGCATGACTTTACTACATATGTATGATTGCAAAAGCTACATGTACTATTTAATAAATGAGTACATTAATAAGTACTATATATTCACTAAATGTAACAATAATGTAAAATTACAGTTATAGTTGTTCATTGTACATTGCACATGTGATGCTATTACTTCTAACACACACTCACACTGTCATGCAATGTCCTACTAAACTGGTGTACTACTGTTACTTCAATTTTACTAGACTGTGTAACCACTACAAGTACATGTACACTATTCACATGCACTTTTTGCTGTGCTTAAAAGCACTTTTAAAATTAGATTATAAATGTAAGTACTTAAAGGTACATGTACAGGGAGCAGCCTTTAGAGAATTACTGAAAAAGGAAAAAACAAACATATTATTATTATCATAGTAACACCATTTTGAATGAGAGGAATGATCATTCCTTTGAGTTACTCCCAGCTCACAAGGATGAATTTGCAACTGTTTCATATGATATATCTGCATGTACATGTACACATACACAGATGTATCAAGTGTGACCACAATTGACAATAGGTACATTATGGTGACGGTAAAATTTGTCTTTGTAGCGACAAACATCCAACTTCCTAAGTTCCAATTATCATAAAATTACTCCACAGGATAAGAAAAGTTACTCTGAAACTTTTACAAACATTGCTTGTCTTATCAGAGCACTCAGAGGTTGACACTTTTCTTTATAATGATGAATTTTAAAATCCACCATGAGGTACCTTTTGTCAATTATGGTCACAATTGCAAATGAAAATTAATTAATAATTAGATTACAACTAATGTGCATGTAAAAACAGAAAATTAAAAAATGTGTCCACGTACGTGCACGTAGTACGTACATGTGCATGTACATGTACACATCAATGTACATGCAAAGTACATGTAGTAAAAGTTAAAATGAAGAACTACACATCCTGCATGTACATGTACAGAAATACCACCAAGTAGATGATTTAGGCAAGTAAAATTTCAACTAACTACTCTATAAGCCAAAATTTTTACCTGAGATGTGGGCATGGTAAAATTTCAAACAGCCGTTAAAAAAATTTTTATTTCCAAAACCTTAATTCATAAAAAGCAACTCGCCCAAATTAACCACTCCAAACTATCGACATTGTACAACATACATGTACATGTAGCTACATAAATTTAAAATAAATATCATCATTACCTGCCACGAGTCTCTGTGAACAACAAGAGCTAATGAGAAGTCAGCAAATAACTCTGAAGTCAATGAGGGAGGACTAGATAAACCTAGAACCTGGACTTCTCTTCAAACAGATCAGTCAAATCCTTCATGTCAATAATAATGTAAATCAACCAGACCTTCAATGTACCATCAACTGTAATGGCTATCATTGCATCTGTAATGAGAGAGAGTGAGGAAACAAAAGTATTACGTAAAGTGAGAAGTGTTGTGGTGAATTGCATGTGACTGTGACATAAAGGAAGTGCCATAAGTAATTGTGTGAATGAACTGCAAAATTTATTTCAAGCAAGATGAGATAGATTTCACCAAATTATAAAATAATGGATTCTACAAGTTTCACTAACAGGAATTGTTAGTCATATCTATTACTATTGAAACAATCAGTAAAACTATGTATTAAAACTGCACAAGTTTTTATACAAGTAAAAGGCAAGGGTCAGGGTCGAGTAATCATAATCAATTGCGACATAGGTATGTATCAATTAGCCGTCATAGACATTAGTACATCTTCTTCTCTCATTCATAATTACAGTAGATATAAAGTGACTGCATGGAATTTGTGTCAGCCACATTGTGATGTTATTAAATAAGAGCTTAGTCAAGCCTAATAGCATGACTTGTTGCATTTATCATTAATTTTGGTACATAGCATACACATGCAATGTAAAAGAAGGATGTGTACAGTTAAGCACATGTAAAGTCAACTCCAATTACATTCATAGATTCACCTTTCCCACCCGCATTGGCAATTAAACATTTTAATGATAAAAAATTTAATGAGGCTACCTGCCCTCTCCGCCTGTGAAACAGATGAAATTGGAGTGGGCTAATAAACTGACAATGCTGATGATAATAAGCAATAATAGTATCAGAAGATTGGGTGTTTTACATGTAAATTAAGATTAATGGTCACAACACTACTTCACCGATATTAGACAACTTAAATGCATAAAGCATAACTTGGGTTACAACTACATTTAAACACTAAACCTATATCATTATCAAATACTAATATAGCACTATAAGCTACTACATACATGTAAATACACGTACAAACAAGCATACATTCACAAACATGTACGTTATCAGAAAACCAGCTCAATAATTATCTGGCAAATTATAGTACTTATAGTCAAAGGTAAATTAATAGTGGCTTTGTAAAATTGGTCTGAAAAGGCAAAAGCATCTTCAAAATGCCATCATTGCCATGTAGAGTTAAGTACATGCATCATAAGACATTATGCAAGAACTTGACAGCTTAGGCAAGCTTAGAGCTGTCAACATAAAGTGTTGCATGTTGGTTAGTAACAGGCCTTGGCTTGCTCAGCCAAAAAATTATGAAAGGAAGTGATAGCAACTATAAAACTGTGGAAAGTCAAATTAAACAGAATTATAGCATCACTAAGGAATTATGGATATGAGTGAAATAATAAGAAATTTCTTTATGCATTTTCCATTCAGTGCTTGTTTTTAGAAATATAAGTATTTTACTTTTGATTAGCTAAACCTAAAAATTTTGACCTATATAAATGTAGCTTGCTACACTAATAAATGTACGGTAAACTAAGAATATTTGCATGGTTTAAGTAAACTGTTTACTGTCACAGTTTCAGTGGATAACAACTTTTCCAACACAAAATAAAACTATTCTTCCAAAAAACTAATGCTAAAATTGTCACAAAATACAATTTAATATTCTACATGTATAGCCAGCTACATATGGCTGATAATTAAAGTAAATAGATAAACATGTATTTTAGTCTACTTTGTGATAGCTATTTTATAGTACAGCCAAGAGAAAAGGCTTTGAAAGCCTTCGTATGTACATAATGATTGATTTAGTGCCTCTAGTGTAGTAGTGATTAAGAAACATAGCATTCTACATGTACAATACTATTGTTATTATTATTATCGATTGAATATAAATTAGGTATACTATATCCCAACTGAGTTTGACAGGAAGTGGAAGCAGCTGTGTGGAATTTGAAAAATGTTGTTACATAAACTGTTACGTCACATTGCATTATATGACGAGTAAAAGCCACGCAAGATAATTATATTCATAGTCAATGATTGAAGGGCGTAGTCAACATGTGCAGGTGTGTGGTGCTACGTGCTTCACTCCCAAAATGGTATAGTTGCTTTGCTCTTCTATATAGTTTGGTTTATCTATTGTTTGAGTCCTTCTAGTTGCTTCTTCTTGTCTTCTGTGGGTTCCATGAAAGTTCTTCTAGCTTCTATATAAAGGTCAAGTTAGTTCTTAAAGTATAATTTTTGTTATTGTTAGTTTTATATATTTGCAGCTGTCAGTTACTCTTTTTTCGAGTTTTTTTTTCCTAGGTTAACTTTTCTAGGTCTCTACTACTCTGGATCATGCCGAGGGGGAAGAGGATTCGCTCTGGGGAGAAAAGTCTCATTATGAAACTCTATAAGTATGATAGGAAGTTTATGATTCATTATTATAAATACTTTAGTCACTTAAAGAGAGAAGAAGGGAAATCCAAAAAAGGTGGAGGAACAGCACTTCAAGAAACTATCAAAATCACTGGCTTCTCTAGAAATTCAGTGAAGATCTTGACTGAAGGGAGAAAATTGCCGGAAGGTGCTGAATTTTACACACCAGACCTTCCAAGATATAGCGAAGTCCGTCAGAGTGTATTGAGTGTGGATAGTTTTGATCGAACTGCTATTAGAAGAAAAATATGCCTTATGCAGTCAAAGAAGCAATACATTACACTCGACAATCTCCTTCCTGAGCTTAAGGCTGATGGCACTTTTAAAGGATCAAGATCATCTCTCCATCGCTTATTGAAAAATATGAACTATAGGTTTAGGAAAGTCGTCAACAAGAGGATCTACTACGAGCAGCCTCACATCATCAAACAACTTGAGGAATATTTAATTAAAATGCACAACAACCGTAGTGGAGAGAACAAACCAGTCATCTACCTTGATGAAACATGAATGAATGCTCATGATGCGAAGGATAAACAATGGGTATGTTATTCTAGGTGTAAATACAATAACAATAATATTTGTTAATTGTTACAGGTACAACCAGACACACTAACTGGTGGTACAAGTGGTGGAGTCACAAAGCCATACGGAAAGGGCAAGAGACTGATCATCCTTCATGCAGGATCAGAAAATGGCTGGGTACCAAATGCAGAACTGGTATTTCAGTCTGGGGGCACTTCAGATGACTACCACAAAGATATGGATCACCAGGAATTCGAGCGATGGTTCAAAGATCAACTACTCCCTAATATTCCTGTAAACTCTATAATAGCGATGGACAATGCATCATATCATTCAAGGAGATTTGAACCACTACCTACTTCATCATGGCGTAAAGGTGATATGATCTCGTGGTTAGTAAACAAGAGCATACCATTTCCAGCTGGATCTACCAAGAAGGCCCTTTACATCATTATAAAGCAACATAAGAGTAAATATTTGCAGTATGCTATAGATGAGATGGCAAAGAGTGCTGGTTATGAAGTGGTGAGACTTCCAGTAGGACACTGTGAACTTAATCCTATTGAAATGGCACGGTCCCAAGTTAAAGGATATGCTAAAACACATAATACACAATTCACACTTGAAGCATTGGAACCTCTCGTTAAAGATGGTATCACATCCAGAAAGATGGCACAGTCTTGTTCAGCATGTACGTGAGAAGGTGGAGGATCGATACTATGAAGCAGACAGACTATCATATGTAGTTACCGTACCTGACTTTTCAATTCATGTTGGTGACTCATCAACTGAATCAGAATCAGATGACTCTGAGGATGAATTAAATGACAGTGAAAGTGAAACCGATATTTCAGATGAGGAGGATGAAGAGCTGTGGGGAAACAGCCCACTTGCAAGTGTAGAGGGCTTGTGAGTTAATACCTGCAGTGATCATCGAATCATCTAAGGAACAACAGAAAAATCTTTATTCGACCGGCCTTTGTGAAGGCCCCCACTGTCAAAAGATCTCACTTGATAAACTTCTAGATAATAATACATGATACAGCAGTGCTCGAAATAATAATTAATGTCCTCTACGTAAACAATGACGTAAGCGTGTACGTAATAAAACGTAGTTTGCGGTTAGCTTTGGTATGTCATTGGGTTTATAGGGAGAACTCAGTTCTCAGGGTTCCCAAGGGCTGAGAGATCCAAAACCTGAGATCCTGTGATGGCATTGGGCGACTAAGAAATTGTGAAAGTTTCATCCTTATCCCACATTCCTATAAAAAGTTATTCCAGTTTTTCTTGGGTCAAACTCAGTTGGGATATAGTATAGGCTCAAGTAGATTATCAGTAATTATTATTAATAATACTAATAGCACTATTATTATTATTTAATTACTAATACTGTGTACTGTAGATAAAAGTGAAACTACAATTGCCACAAGGAACAAAAAATGAAACACAAAAAATTATGAAAACAGCAAAGTTACAAAAATTGAGAAAGGCCAACAAAAATACATTAAAGTTGATACCAGTCAATTCATACAAAATCACAAAAAATTTCTAAACTAGCAAACTTTACGATAATGCACATAAAAATTTTCAAGTTTATATGTTAAATAAATAAAATACAAACAAAAATTAAAAAATTTCAAAAATTTCTCACAAAATTATACAAAAAAAATTAAGTGTCTTTAAAAAAAATTGTAAAGAATTAAAAAAATGAACGAAGTTAGAAAAGAGTTATACATACATTGCATGTAAAACATTAAGAAAATTTAAAAAATATAAAAAAAATCTACAAAAGTTTTGACAAAAATGAAAAATCAAGAAAATACTAAATACATGCCTAAAAAATTTGTAAAGTTTTGAGAAAAGTGGTTGCGTAATACATAAAATTAAAATATACGAAAGAATTTCACAAACATGGAATGAATATATGAAAATGTTACGAAAGCTGAAAACACCCAAAATAAAATCATAGTAATTGTGCACATGAAATTTAGATAAAAGGAAAGGACTAAAATTAGCAAAGACAATTCATTAAGAAAGCACAAAATTGAGAAAGAAATTTACAAAGATATAATCAAAATAGACAAATTAACAAAATTTGAAAAATTATTTAAGAAGTAAAATTACAAAAAATTCAGAAAGGCCAACAAAAAGATGTTAAAGCCTTAGTTTCCTGCCATAGTAATGGGTATTCAGCTTTGAAAGTTCTTTAAAAATGTAGTGGAATTTGCTGATCATTTCTACATAAGTTGATCTACATTTTGTGTTTATGCACCAGAAAATTTAATATTGCATGTAACTGAAAATCACAAATTTTGTCAATTATACAAACGGTATAATATGGTTTACATGGGAATGGTGGGGTTACCACACCCTACATGGTATACAAACACTGTACATGCAAGGGTATTACTTAAATTAAAAGCCAGTGAACTATAGACAGTACAGCATCCACAATTTACATATGTGACCATAATTGATAAAAGGTACCTTATGGCGGGTAGTGAAATTTGACTTAATAGTCAAAAAATCTAACTTCCTGAGCTTCATTTATTATAAAATTACTCCAAAGGGTGCAATAAGTTCCTATGTAACTTTTAAAAAGAATGCTTGTCCATGAGAGGACTCACAGGATGATAATTTTCATTTTAATGATGAATTTTAAAATCCGCCATAAGGTACATTTTGTCAATTATGGTCACATATAGTTCTTTAATAAATCATACTATACTACATGCACCATGCAATATTATTTTGGGAACAAACATTAACCCCCTGGTAAATATAATTGTAAAAATATCCACTAAAATTTGTAAAATAATGTTTTACTTCAGTATCTAACTCAGAAAGGCTACTCTTGATGCAGTAAAGACGAGAAGAAATACAAGAATTTATACTAATAATGCTTTTTAAAAACAAAGGTTTTTAAAAAATTCTACAATAAAAAAATTTTTACCTATCATAACTAAGCCTTTACTTGAAAGTCCTTCATATTTGCTGCTTAAATATGACAAAACACAAATCAAAAGCAATAACGAAAACAGTGATTTGTACATGACTATTCGGATGTTACTATCGAAATAATAAAATTTGTCTTATCAGGCTGGTAACCAAAGTGTACATGTACCGTTTAGAATGTTTGTGTGGAATTCGTATTGGCAGACATTTGAGATAAATCTGTAAATTAACAGTGCAAAAATAAACTCAATTCATGCACTGTTAATATTAAAGTGGGACTTATTATTATTATTATTCTTATTACTATTATTAAATTATTATTTTTATAAAATAAAATTCATAATAATAGTGGTCCAAGACACAAAACACTAGAGATACAACAGGGAGACGAAAAAGTACAAACAAAGAACAAAACAAAAAGGCAAGATTAAATTATAACAATAGTATGAAGGTTTAGACAGTATCTTTTCCAGCTATAAAAGTAAAAAACAGAAGCCTAAAGCAGTAAAGACAGCAGCCATTTATTGGTGAAAATCTGGATGATACTATTGGAATAACAAAATTCATGCATAGATGGATTTTATTAGGGTGTAACCGAAGTGTACATGTACCAATTACAAATGTTGGTAGAGAAATTGCATTGGAAAAAGTTAAGAGAAATCTGTCAATTGAAAGTGCAAAATTGATGCACAATTAACATTAAATGCATGTATGTTGTCATGTCTTCAATAACCAAGCATTAAAAATGTGTTATCATTTGTTAAAATTATGCAATGTAGTGAATTTACAATGAACAGCCTACAAAACTACATACTATATATATCTTGGATTATCCATTGACAAAAGGTCTCTGAAAGCTCAGAAACTAAAACCAAATGTATCATAAACGTAGACTAACTTCTCAAATCAAAATTACATTAATGTATTTAAACATGGCCACTAAATGCTGAGCTGACTTTTTTACAAAGGGTACACGTACTTTTAACTACAGTACAGGCACTACATATACATGTATACATGAACACCGTAATTAACTCCTAAGCTTGTGGAATATCAAGATATGGATACACTAAAGAGATAGAGAAACAGAAGGGACAAAAAGAGGGAGTGAATTGTATTGGTATTTCAAACTTATAAACAAGTATTGATGTCAGTACTCATTGATAGCAAGTTTGAGACTAGCCACATTCATGTACCTGTACTTCATACTCAATCAGTGAGTCAGTGACATAAACATAGGCCTGTGACAATTACCATTACAATTACCAAGTATTCCATTAACTCAAATAAACGTACATGTATGTTACATATGTTTCGCTTACCATTATAATCATCATGATAATAATGTTACATATGTATCACTTACCATTATAATCATATCACTCACCATTACCATTATGATCTTGCCTAATTCCAGATACAAGAGGAAATGAATGGCAGAGGAAACCAATGAAGCTGGAGGAAGTACATATTTTCTTGGCCAATGCATTCGTTATTGGAGTCACGAAATTTCCTAAATTGAGGAAAATAATAAAAATAAAAGTAATTTACATTTTTACAGAGACTACTGGTGTAAAAAGTGGCCCTTCTACAATGACAACCTGTCAATAATTATGTCAGGATGTAGGTTTGAGCTGCTCTTGTTCAACTTGCACTTTAATGATGAACTTAAAATGCCACGTAGAAATATTTTGACTAGTTATACAAATTTAGGCCTCATTTAGACAAACTAGTGAAAGCATTTCAATACCACTAAACAGCCGATAAAAAATTACTAATAGATCAGTCAATTGTGGGCTGCAAAGGGAGGCTGTTTTGGGTACAGTATATGCCCAAAAAAACCACAAATTGGGGCATAAAGACATGGGCACTCGCTGAAGCTCAAGTGGACATATCTGGAATGTGATGGTGTATACTGGTACATGTAAAATTTTAACACGATAATTGTTACCTTTTCCTGTTTTAATTAGGAAAGGACAAAGATAGTGATCCAGAAAAAGGATTGGCTGACAATGTTGGCACTTACTTTATTGGAACTTGAAGGGAATGGTTATCATGTCTACACAGACAATTTTTATACTTCACCTCCATTGTTTTCTCAGCTTCATGACCATGAATTTGAAGCTTGTGGTACTGTTCACATAAACAGAGTAGGGATTCCAAAAGAATTTCAGAAATGTCCAGTTGCCAAAGGCATATCCTAGAACATAAAAAAATTAACAATTGACTTATATTCTAGGTGAAATAAAATCAACAGAAACAGAGTATGCATAGCTTTCATGCCTAAAATGGCAAGATAAAAAAACTGTAACCATGTTTTCAAGTTTTCATAATAATGAGGTAATAGAAAAGAGAAGGAGAACCAGAAAGGTTGATAGAGGAACTGAGATTGTAAAGAGACCAACAATGGTTGAAGGGTACCACCAATATTTGGGTGGTGTAGATCGCAATAATCAATTGATAAAGTACTACACCTGTTCACACAGGCTAGTCATAACAATTTCTGTTATAATTTGACATTTTACATACATGTAGGTCAAGAAATGGTGGAGAAGACTGTTCTTTCATTTCCTGGAAGTGGCTTTTCTAAATGAATTCATACTCTTCAATAAGAAAAGAACAAGACGTATGCCCTTGCTTGACTTTAGAATATCTGTTGCCAAATACCTGCTACAGAAACACTAGTACTGTGTAGACCGTCAGCATGTTGCTCCTACAACCTACCACTCTGATTAAACGAATGCAACACATTCCCAGAAATATTTAAAAAATTCAGATTTTGGAAGAAGGCAATTATGTGAAGTTTGTAGAGCCAGGGGAAAAAGTCGCAAACTCAGTTTTAAAACATGAAAAACCCCATTACACCACACCCTTGCATGGAACTATATTATACAAAACAAGACTACAGCAAATAGTATCCTATATGATATAAAAGATACCAGTCATTATTATCAAGTTATAGGTAGTAAAACAAGTTTTGTTTGACATTACGATAAACAGTAACTACTGCAGAATGATACTACCATCATTAAAATTAATTACAAATTATGTATACACATAATGATTAATGGTAAAGCATACAAAAATGCACAAATAATGATAACATATATGTATCTGCACACAGTCATACAATGGTAAAATACACAAACACACGTAATATATTAGTACACACACAGACAACAAACTCACACACGTAATATATTAGTACACTCACAGTCAACAAACACACACACACACAATGGAAAAACACACACACACACGTTATTATACTAGTACATAGAGACACATGCAATGGACAACACACACCACACACACAATGGACAAATACACACACACACAAAATGGACAAACACACATATATTACATGTACAGTAATGAATCATAAAATTCAATCAATTAATTGCAGCATACATGTAATCAATTGACCTCAAGCTGTGAATGACTAGGTGTATGAATATCATTATTTTAAGATACAGTATCCACCTACACATAATAATTGGCTGCCATTTTTGACAGCAAGATTGAATGAAGAAGGAATGGAGTAAATTATAAAAGTGATTTGTCTAGGAGGTCTGGAGCTCTTTCTAGCTACAAAAGTTGGTGGGAAGAAAGAATTGGTGCTACCAAGCGTCTCATAAAACAGATTTGGTGCAATGTGCAGTAGATTCTTTATTATAGCTTGATTTCTGCTTTTGCTCATTGGTTCACCATAGAAAGTTGCCGTCCATGAAATTTATTTTTTTCTCCACAACACCCGCTACCATATTTTCTCTTGTGACATAGTTCATTCTCACCTCGAGAGGTCTAGAAAGTACCACATGGCCCCTAATAATGGCTACCCAAGCCCACATTGGTCTCCAGTACTAGCTACCCAGGCCCATTCTACACTCCAAGAGGAACTAGATGTACATGTAGGTGAGTTACCATCTACAAACAAGGGCCATATGCACAAAACCACAGAGCCTATACCAGTTGTCACAATTATCTGAGCAATTATCAGCCATTTTGCTTGTACATGTGACTCAAACCCCCACTTTTTTCTGAAGCTCCAACTATTATTATTAAACTCCACCCACTATTTCTTCAAATTATTATTCTACCCAGTTAAAATTTAGACCCTTCCTTAAAAAAATTATTGCCCGAAGAGGCCAGCATTATTACATAGATACTACAAACACACATGGATAAGAAAAAGGATGTGCTTATGCTCTTGGCACCGGATGTGATTTTTGCGTGGGTGGCAGCTATTTACTATTTATGATTTTTATTTAATAAAAAACAAGAAAATTCATTGTAAAATGAGATTATCTGGATATTTCTTTGATTTTCTAGGTAATTACTGGTTAGATTTCTTATATCCTTTGAATAAATTGAAAAACAGATCAATTTTCAGCAGCATTTTTATACAATGTAGAGCCCAAAATATGCATAGATATGCTAGAATACTCATACCAGTATAATATTTGTATCAAAAACACTGTATCAGTTAGGGTTATCAAGATTGGCCACAAACAATAAATAATCCAACAAATAATGAAGGTGTAGTGAAGCAGCAGTGTGTCCAGCATTTTATCACAACACGTCCTACAATTACAAAGGTGAAATACAAAATTACATAACCTGAATAATTAAAATGTACCCAGAGATGAAGTAGACCAGCACTGAATGAAATTTCTTGAATTTGGAACTCCTTTTGCAAAGTTCTCTACGTAACACCTCAGAGCAAATTACAATGAAACCACACCCACTTCGACACTTGGAGTTTTGTCTATTACTAACTTAATAAGAGCGTTGAAAAAATCTGAAAAATATACAAGCAATACAAAAGGCCTATACGTACATAGTCATGCACAGAACTGAACTGTGGAGATACCAGTTTTCTTTGGAAGGTGTTTAACAAATGTACAATTAAGAATCCAATAAAATGGGTATAACTCTTCTTTCCAATAATGCACAAACAAATCACAGTATACAGACAGTGTAACACAGCATTGGCTATGTTACTATCAAGTAATATTCAACAATTCTTTTCAGAAGTGGAGAAAAGGCGTTTACAGCAAAATCCAAATCCAAAACATTTTATGGCATAGCACAGAAGTACACTCAATAGTTACAGAAATAAGAATCTAGCTGGTCATTTGGCCTAACAGAGAGACCATGTACTTACTTAAATTCAGCAGAATATTGACTTTAAAATGACACAAAAAAAGACTTAGACAAATCAGCCACTATAACTGCCAAGAGCATGGGCACATTGCTTGTGAAGTCACTCATATAAATTCGTGTATAATCTTCCTGTTTCATATTCATATGTGTTTGTAGTATCTATGATTATTAACAGTAATGTGAATACTTGTTTGTCAGGTCTCAGACAGAAGATTCAGTTTATCATCCAGATATGGCATCATCTTCAGATGTACCTCCAATACTGCTGCTTCTATTCCGAAGAGATGCAGATTAAGATTGTAAACTCTTTTAAGGAATTGTCACTGTCGGAACATTTCGTGAGGTTTGCTACAATTTCGACTAAGACTGAAGATTATTCTGTCGTATACAATGCAGTGGAAAACTTCAGAAGTCAGCTCGAAGCACTTGAATTGCCAATGGTAGGAAAATTGTAGTGAATGAACCTTATTTATTCGTTGATTGCACCACTTGCCTTTCCGAATTACAATCATTCTGGTAAATCTAATGGTAAATTATAATCAAGCTCTTATTAGAGCTCTCCATAATTAACAGTCATATGTCCATTATACCTAAATTTTTTGAGTGCCAGTCAAACTTATTGTTTTGAATTCATGTCACCACCCATTTGTTGAAGCAACCGAGTGAGGTGAGATTCAAGGGTGGGAAATCACGTATGCAGGATGTCATACCGTGTAAAGCAATACAACATGATATACCCTTGTGTCATCAGCTATTCATGGAAGAGTTTCACAATATGTCATGCATTTTTATTGGTGACACAGACAGGGACAAACCAGAGTGATAGGGAAGCAAAGGAGACATTTCTAATAAGGGATATGGAACTTAATAAGAGAGGTTTTGATGCTGTGCAACCTATGGGATCACTATTGAACGATTTGAAAGCGCAATGCTTTATTTCCAATGATCTTGTGGGAAATATCTATTATGAATTCTTCCTTGGCACTTTTGAAGATGTTAATGGACTCTTAAAACTAATGAATAAAAGATTACATAACTGTGCATCACAGAGTGCAGAACAAATTTACAGTATCATAAAAGAAAAAGCTGTTGACAAAAAGAGGAAGGTTGCTGCACTGATTAAAAATACAGTTCCACGAGTTAAGTTTCCAAATCTGGATGATGAATCTGATAAGATAGACAGTGAAGTTGATAATGAAGAAGAAAATGGAAACTAATATTAATTGTTTGACTACCGATGTGCTTATGTGCTTATTGCTCTGCTAAAGTGTTTCAAATAATTTCATTGTCATTATAACAATCTCTTGCTCACTTATATTGGTGGTGTTGGTTAAGAAACTAGGATAAATATTGCAATTTTAACGCAACTTTGGCATGCTACCAGAATCAGCAATTTTGCATGCCGCTGAGTTATCTGTTGTGCTTAAGTGACACATCAGTATTTGGGTTTCGTATCAATGCTAAATTAACACGCATGCTATTGAGCTAAATTCACTTCCTTGCCAGTACGCAGGCATTATTTGAGAAAGTCATTAACGAAGTATACAATAATTATACTATTAATGTAGTAATAAAACAATAAAGTAATAAAAATGCTAAAAATTGCACCGCAACTGTTCTATAAATACTATATCATTGATTAATTAGCCTTAATCTGAAAATTTAAATTTTGATGAGCAGGATAATTACTTTGCTGCTATGCACAAAATTGTGAGTCATTTTATTTTCCCTTCCATGTTTGACTGTGGTGTATGTTCTCATGGCGTTGTTTTATTTGCACTGTTTCAGTTTAAAAATTTATTATATTTAAATAAAATACTCAGTTGTACCAATCTATGCAGCACTTTACAGCAGTCCATGAGTTAATGCTATAATTATCAAAAGCTTTCAAAGCAAATTCCTTTCAAACATTGATCCAGGAATCCAGAATTTACCCATTGGCTAATTACAGAGGTTGCATAATCTTTAATGATTTTAAAGTAAGGTAGCAGTACAATCCTGATCGTTGTTGGACATAAATAGGTAGGCATACACAATTAGTTGATATTAAAAATAAAAGTACTATATTGATGAGTTAATGCTATAATTATCAAAAGCTTTCAAAGCAAAATCCTTTCAAACATTGATCCAGGAATCCAGAATTTACCCATTGGCTAATTACAGAGGTTGCATAATCTTTAATGATTTTAAAGTAAGGTAGCAGTACAATCCTGATCGTTGTTGCACATTAATAGGTAGGCATACACAATTAGTTGATATTAAAAACAAAAGTACTATATTGAATAAAGAACTACAGAGATAATCAGCTAAATATACTTTCTGGGCACTTAATGAGGGGGTGGGGCTGAAGGTTTTAAGCTGAAAACTCTAACATTTTACATCACAAGTCCCAAAAACTGCATTGATGTACTTAATACAATAATTAGCTAAAACTACAGCAAGGTTTAAAGATTAATGCAATGGTCAAACTAATTTGTCACAGTAGCTGATTTGCTTTTAATGCCCTGTCAATCAATAAAATTGCTACATTATGCGTGAAAATGAGTTTTTAGTCAAAATATGAAAATATGACACTGCGTTGCGACAACCACTTAACCTTGCTGTAGCACTAACTACTTTTTGTGTTAAGCACATTGGAGTTTTTGGGACATGTAGTGTAAAATCTTAGAGTTTTCAGCTAAATACCTTCAGCCCCATCCCCTCATTAAGTATGCAGAAATTATGTTAAGTTGATTATCTCTGTAGTTATTCATTTAAATATAGTACTTTTATTTTTCATGACAACTAATTGTGCATGCCTACCTATTGATGTCAAACACTGATCAGGATTGTACAGCTACCTTACTTGAAAAATCATTGAAGATTATGCAACCTCTGTATTGAGCCAATGGGTAAATTCCCAATTCCTGGATCAATGTTTGAAAGGATTTTGCTTAGAGAGCTTTTGATTATTCTAGCATTAGCTCATGGACTGCTGTAAAGCGCCACATAGATTTGAATAACTTAGTATTATATTGAAACATGATCATAAATCAAAAAGAAAAATTAATAGATTGCTATACATGTACAATGTCCTGCTGATCTTGATTTCTTTAATATGACTACATGGAAAGAAACATAAAAAGAGAAAATATAAATTGACGTCACTTGAATGTAAGACTTCTCAAATGCAGAGCTTGGTGGTGCATTGAGAGGTTTACTATAGACAGAGGAAACAAAAAGGACAAAGAGAGGGAGGTAAATTGGAGCTAGTGAATTCCAATTCAAACTAAGTACAACAATGGTAACTGTAATGTTAATCTGTGTTCAGATGTAATAGTAAATTAATGGTAATTACCATATTGGAGACCATCCTGATATACCAGCAACGAGAAGTATTTCAATAAAGAAATCATGCAGTGATTAGTTGCCCAATAGCCAGTGACATACATTTTTCCATACTTGTCTAAAGCTGAGAACTAAATGTGCCACATACTGAATGTATATAGTTATCACAATGATTTAATGTAATCAACCACATCACTGATGCATACTCCACGTAACAGTGAAGTGTAAAATAGCAGAAAAGAGACTAAAGTGGGAGAGGGAGTGAAAGAGAGGAGTATAGGAAAGAGTAAAGATGTAGCGAAAAGAAAGTTGGTGTATACTGTAGAACATTAAAGCTAGAAAAGACTAAATTCAGGGAGATTACTAAAAAAGGCACACTGTGAGAAAGTCAGAGATCAATAAATTAGGAGAGGGTATGGGTGTAGTGCATGTTCAGTAGGGGAATGAGAAAGGCATACAAAACAAAACGTATTAAATGTTTCCAAGAGGTACATGTATGTCCATGGTTACTCACAGGTTTTATGGCATAGTGCTCAGTATCCTGACAGTAAATTTCTGTTTTGATAAAATACTCTGTACTATTATATCAAAAAAACATATAGGGCCTTTGCCCACTATAGTCATGCAATCATCATAAAAATTAGGCTATAGAACTTTTATAATAGTTGGGCTACGACCCAACTGTACGGACACATTTCATATGGGCGGCTTGGCCCATTTAAAGTAAAAATATCATCAAAAATGGTTAGAAGAGAATTCACCGCTATTATTATTTTCTTCTGATACATACACATGTTCTTATGTTGCATAGAAAGTTCCAGCTAATTCTGATCCAACTTAAAAATTTTTAAGTTGCTCAAAATTAAGTCATGCCTGTATACATGTACATATACAATGAAGTAATGTACATGTGCCTTTGTACAAGCAGTGCTTGTCAACTCATGAAGCATGCTGTTTAACTCTCACTCATAGGCGTGCAGAGGGGGGGGCGATGGGGGCGAACGCCCCCCCTCCCCCAGCTAGAACTTGACTTTTATTTTTAACTCTTTACTTTCTCACTTTCTAAATTTTAACCCTCACAAGGTCATTATTGTTGTAATGGATATCAGACAGTTTTTCACCTCACGGGCAGAAGCCGGCAGTAATGGAGTTCAGGATAATGCCACTGATACAGTCACGGGTTCTCTAGGTCCAACCAGCCCGGAAACCTTTACAGAAGTGACCACCTCTAGTGAAACTAATGACCTGACACAGCTGACTGACTCTTCCTCTCGCTCCTCCTGCATCACTAGTACTTGCGGGGTCAGTACTAGTTCTAGTAGTTCTACAAGTCTCAGTGCAAGGCCTACAGATTTACAATGCCCTGTTGATACACAGCATAAACTAGCTATAATAAGAAAGGGACCCCA
>NW_003546266.1:207920-211916 GCF_000090795.2 Amphimedon queenslandica | reverse complement strand
AATGACTTAACTGATAAGTTAGAATTAGACACTGTTATTGATACTTATGACGCAATGTCATCGAGACGTATTAAATTGTAAAATATTGACTTATTTTTCGAAAAGTAATTAAAATTAATTGACCACGCCCATCTATGAATAGTTAATTAGGCGCCAAAAAATTTTCGGCGCGCTTTGCGCGCAGCCCACTTGCCCCCCCTTTTCTACAACCCTGTGCACGCCTATGCTCTCACTTAGCATGCCTTATGAGAGACTATAGATATGTAACATAGAGCAGGCTGGAGACATAAAGGGAAATGCTGCAATGGGCATGGGATATTGATTAATAATTACAGCAAAAGATGACATACTTTGAATTAATTGCATTATCAGTTTGGAACAGAAAGCATAACTGTAAAAGCAGTAACTTTGTGCTATAGTTAGTTAAATGGAAGCTTTAAGCAATGATGTGACACAGCAATTACACAACGATCTATTGTACTGTGACTAATAAACGTAATGCTGAGAAGGGTTTTGAATATTTAAATAATACTGCTTAAGTAGGTGACACACTAATAGTAATATTATTGGAATGGTTTGTTTGGTAGCAGTAACAGTATAATAGTAAATATTGGTTATAGCTGGCATCGGTGTTAAGGTGGGTTCTCAATATGACACATGTGAGTCCGTCACAACCGGAACTGCTGTATAAACCAATGAGAGCATGCATCAATGCATCAGACTAGAAAACATTTCTATTCAGAGGCATTGACGCATACTTCCATTGGTTTATACAGCACTTCCAGTCATGACGCTAGCACAGGAAAAACAATGCATCATATTGAGAACCCACTTTTCCACATGCATACATAATATAGCTAACCACTTCATCCTATTGCCCGCCCCACAAACACAAGGCATGCTAATACTTTACTTTGAAATTTTATTTACAGAAAACTATTGTACACTAGGATTCAGTATGAGAAAGAGTACGAGTGCTATAGACAAAGGTGCTATTCAACGTTTGGTGTACACAGTTTCTATACAGCAGAAAAATAAAAAATACCATGGCAAACCCCAGCATACTTTACGTGTAATGGTGTATTGACCATAAAGTAGAATGTGCAGGTCAAACTATCTGTACATGGTGTCAAGTCATGCAACTGAAATCTACTGAAAACAGTGAGTGCAATTGTTTCATGAAACCCTGCAACACTCAAACTACTGTAGGACCTCAACTTATTTAAATTATGAGCTTAATAGTGGCTGTATCGACGGATTGAATGCCTTATAAAATAGTACAGATCGTGGACAATGATTTGGCCATCTTGCTTGGGTGCAGTGATAGGCGTGTCATTGTGTTTTAGGTTTCCAATGATAAAGTGATAGAATGCTAGGAAAATGTTTATCGTTTTCTATTACTTTTGCTTCAAAAAGTTTTCGGATCGGGTGCTATGGCAGGATTGGCAGCTATAATGCTGGTGGCAGCAACATGTTGAACACGACTGTCTCTGCTTACAAGTTACACTGTGCATAGCTGAAGCATAGCTCGAGGCCTAGCAGCCTGGATATGTTTGCATAATGATAAGTAATCTTATTTGACGTTACTTCAAAAATTTTTTCTTCATTGTGTTTTATAGGAAATGAAATGTTGTACAGCTTGTGCTGTTTTCAAATTTTTACCATGCACTGTTTATTAATTATAGGTCATTGAACTTCAAGTATTCATTAAAATATTCCTGCATAAGTTTTGATTCTTTAGGAACTTGCTGTATTAAGTTGTTAATTTTATCTCCCTTTTCTCATTCCAAACTCAGTTGCAATGGAAGTTGATGTTCTCATGTGCGTAGTGTACAGCAGCATATGAAAGGCATGGATTTCAACCAATTAACAACTGGGAAATTTGCCATTTTTGATTTTACGAGATAGCACAGCTATTTTGCCATCACTTGAAGCCATTTTGTTTTCCTTGATAATTGTGTTATTTTTACAAAAAATGATTGAAATTCACAGAATTAATTTTTTGCTATAAATAATTATACTTATTGCGCTAATGAATCTAATTACGATGTCCACGAATGGCTCAAAGCAAGGAAATCTTAAGTTTCATACCAAATAGTTAATATATAGACCCTTTGCATTAGGTGGGGCTCATAGGAGGATGAGTCTTACATTGGCCATCTTGGTGTACTGTATCTTATGGTTGCTGTACTAAATAATGGTGGCAAATGCTGCTTTCAGCACTTAAAGTCTAAGACAGGTAGAACATATTTTCCTTTTTTATACATGAAAATGAAGGGAGAAGCTCACTCTATTTTACAATAAGGTAAATGATCAAGTTGGCTCTGTTAAACAGCAG
Source organism: Amphimedon queenslandica (assembly GCF_000090795.2). Classification (NCBI taxonomy): domain Eukaryota; kingdom Metazoa; phylum Porifera; class Demospongiae; order Haplosclerida; family Niphatidae; genus Amphimedon; species Amphimedon queenslandica. The sequence goes on along the minus strand of NW_003546266.1, from coordinate 209,578 downwards.
AACTGAGGCTCTAGCTGGACCATAACTTCATTACCTCCAACTGGCTTTCTTAAATAGTTTCCAGTCACCTTTTAGTATATTTCTGTGTCTTTTTTATCATTAAAGTGATCATTATAAATAATAAGACTGCCTTTATTTGCACTGAATTTCGGTTACTTAATGCTACAAATTCTGTTATTTGCACTGAATTTCGGTTAACCAATATTAGCACTTTCATTATTTACACAGAAATTCAGTTAACCAATCTTAACTATTTTACTATTTACACCAAATTTCGGTTAGCCAATCTTAACAATTTTCATTATTTACACCGCATTTCTGTTAACTAGTCTTACAACTAATGTACTGTAGTTCTGAATTAATTATACACTTTTTGCACCAAAATTTGGTTTAAATATGAAAAATCTATTACATTTGCCAAATTTCCAGTTCATGGATCTATTACTGAGCAAATGCAGTTTAAATATAAGTCAAAATTTTTACTGTGTTTGCTGTCTTTGCGTATGATCACTCAATTCTATTTTTCAATTTATATTTATTTATCAAGATAACAAAAGCAATAATTATTGTTCATTTCTATCAATGCAGGTCTGACAGAACTATTTAGTGGCTTCTGGTTCCTCTGTTACTCTAGCACAAGACCTAAAAGCAAGATACAGTTTACTTTGCACATACATAATAATTCATACATACCAGTGATACCATTCAAGACAATGATCACAGTATACCATCATGCTATTCCCATCCCATGAATTACGATGCTTCTTACATATACAAGAGACAAATATATCCATCTTCTTTGTATCAACTAAGAATGATCACATTATGTTAACTACGCATGTGTTTTTAACTAATGATAACTATCAAACACACACTTTATATATGTACCTGTGCTTAAGACACATGTCCATGCATCGTCTGTAAAAAACTTGTGAATCTTTTCTAAAGAAATGTTTTCATCCGCTACACCACTACACAAGTTATTGGGGTCAACCTCAACATAGCTTTCCTCAATAACTATACCATCTAATGCATTTAGCACAACATTTTCTTCCACAAACTAATGAAACATTCCTAAAATACATAAAATTTTCATACATGTGAAATGTACTTACTTCTTATTTGCTCTCTCTCTGTCAGCTCATTAAAACACTTTAACAATACAGGTTGCTGCTCATGTAACTGTTACTGTTCCTGAGATTCCTCCTCTGTTCGGCACTTCATTGTATAGCTTTTGAATGACAAACAAGCTCGTTTCTTAGATGGCCTTCCACGTTTCTTCTGCTGTTTATCAACACGTAGATTCTTCAACACCTCCAAGTTAGGAGTGCCAATTGGTTTTCATGTGGCTATATTGGGATGAAGATTGTACCTCACCATAGTTCACTCCTGCAGTACCTGTGGGTATAATCATCTCACTGGATGTTAAATGCAAGCAATTGTCAGCATTGGCCTCAACAATATCATCAGCTGACTGAGTATTGTCATTGACAGCCTCATCATAGTGAATGATGTTGTGAAGAGATTCTGGAAGTGGTTCCATGTCTTCTTCTTTCTCTACTTCATTTATTAAGTCATGAACAACAGCATCACATTCAGATATTTCAGCCTCATGCGTTAAATTAATTTCTCCAAATTTACCACTCTTAACTTGCAAA
>NW_003546266.1:205224-207441 GCF_000090795.2 Amphimedon queenslandica | reverse complement strand
CTCTCCCCAACAAGACTAGGCTGAAAAATATCTTTCTCTTTTTGCAAAAGTAAAAATATCAAGTGGCGGCAAGGCAGCATCATGGCTGAAAAAAGTGAACAGGTACAAGAAAAAATGGTAGATGACACAACATAAGTCATAACAGAACCTTGCACTATAAAACCATCATCATTCTCTTCAAAAATGTAAGCCTTTTTTTACAAGCTTTCTTATATTCCTCTGTAACTTTATATGCAGCGAAAAAAGTGCAATGCTTCAAATATGGTTGTACACTAAGTGCCAACTCAGATGTATCTATTGAAGTGTACATTCTTTCAATGAAATCCTGGTGAGAAAGTTTCTCTTCTCTATCGTTCATAATAATCATGAGTTTCTCAAGATTCCAATACAAAGAAGCAGAGCTCTTCAAATATAGCTTTAAAACTCCATGATGAGCTTCAATTTTATTGGTTGGCTGTTGCACATTGTAAATAGCTCTTTCTGTTCAAAGGTGCACCAGTTCCTTTACAGGACAACCAGTTTTTAGAAAGATATTCATGGAACAAAGGAGATATGGATTCTATTTCAGCTACTACTTGATTCATGTCATCAACTGACAAAGCATAAACCATTCTTTTCGCTAATTGCATCAATTGTTCTTTTGTTTCCTTAGAACAGGAGTAAGTAGCAATCTTTGAGCGAAAGTATTTAAGCATATGAAAACGACAAAGAAGATTTGTAGATTGTGGTAATTCTTCATTCAGTGGGACAATTTCTGTCATATCTTTGTCAGTTAGTGTGACTTTTACATCAGTCCAGAAAATCTGAAGAAAATTGACCAAGGACACCTTTGTTTCTTGTGCAACAAAGCAATAGGCAACAACACATGAAGAACCAAAGCCATCCTCCACAAGTACATCATAAAGAGTCATGCCAGCATTGTTAATTTTATTTGTACCATCCAGAATAATAAGCTCAGAAAATTTATCAAACCATTCACATTGCTTTCGGCTCTGAAGGAATATGATTTCAATATTTTTCTCATCATCCAAAACGATGCAAGCTACATTACTTTCATCCATCTCAACAAACTTCTTCAGCAAAACAACTTTACTCTCTTCACATGAATTACTAAATTTCATCTTCATGTTACGAATATCCTGGTTTGTCAAGAACTTTCCAGTTTTCTTTTCAATATAATTTCGAACCAGGGTAGCATTACCTCCAACTTCTAGTAGTGTTAACACTTCTTGACACTCAATCGAGTTCAAGTGACGATTGGAAGGATAGTGTTTAGCAAGATGAGGACCAATGTCATGGTTATGGACAGTGTTGCATTTCATGATGACAAATTAATTTTGCATGCGATTATAATTGAATTGAATTTCGTAAGGACAACCACTAGGTAAAACATGCTGGTGTGAGAGAATGCCTTTTGACTTGCTCTTAACTGAGCCATAATGCTTGCAAGTATATCTGAGGGATATAAATGAACATTACTTTGAACAAGATTTTCAGGACTTTTAATCTATAAAAAAGACTATTTAATAAGATATTCACTAGAGTATTGCTGTACTTTCTTATTGTAAGACTCAACTGATTCTGACTTGTGAACTTTTAATGGATGATGATGATCTGCTTGTAAAGACATGATGAAACGTTCTATGTCATCAAAGGTCTTAAACACTTGACCTGTTGCGACAGTGATGCTATGGCTACCGTGCTATCACATACCACTTCATTTCCATGGCCAGGAACTGTTAATTCAGTGGTTGAAATTGAATCAGTGTCAGGAGACACGACTATAGTGGTGGCCATTTAGAAATCTCACGGGTGTTTAAATTGCGCATGCAATCAATTAATTAGAGCCATAATTTTGATTTACGGTATTGCTGCTTACAGAAGAGAAACCACTTCCTGTTCACAGGCATATATAAAAGGATTAAGTGTATTCATAAATGAACCCGCACAACAATTTACACATAATACACTAGTACTTTAATGTCAAAATAAGCAAAGCCAGCAATCTGCGCACAAGTAGCGCTTCTGTGTACTTACTGCGCACCAGCTGTACAAAGTGTTGATAGAGGAGGTGACTTTCAAGAGGCCTATTCATTCAAGAATACTCCAGCTGAGATAATTTTATCATATACACACAATAATGGATAATATAGAGTAAGGATTGCTTATTAATAATATTAAAAAAACATTTTAGTTAGAGTTTTTTTGTTTTCAAAA